>NC_133971.1:2474194-2629194 GCF_031877795.1 Strix aluco
CCCATTTCTGTCAGTCCCTTGGTGGTCAACACGTACTGCCAAACTTGTGTGGGTTATGGTTTGCTGACCAAGCTGGAGAACCTTTTATCTGAAAATTCCTGGCCCCAGGCATGCTGGTGCTGGGATGGTGACTATGCACCTACAGATCTCACTGGTATTACAGCAGCAGAATCAGTCCCACTCTTGTTTTTCCTCCATAAGGAATAAAATAAAAATAATGGTAAACTTAAGACCTTTATACACAGAATAACAAGGGATACTGCTAGATCCCTGTCAATTGAGTTTTACTTTTTGAGAAATGAAATCTCAGTTACTGGAGAACAGCTGAAAGTTTTTCCGTGTTCATCCAGCACTTTTTGCTTTTCCCCAGGAAATGTGCATCCTGTTCCTCCAGAAATACCAAATGGAATAATGACATTTGTATGTGCTACATTTACTATCAAAATAATACTGCAACACCTGCTCTGGTGTACAATTGTGTGTACTGTGGATATAAAGAGGGAGAAGGATTCTTTTTATATACATATATGTAAAATGTATATGTATATATACTTTTTCACGCTTTCATGATGGCAGAAGTCACTCTGAAAAAAAAAAAAAAGACTGCACAAAACTAGAGGCCAGACCCTAAACTGTTGTGAAGTGTACAAGCGTACAAGCCTGCAGATTAGATGAGAGCTCTGGAAGTTGTTTATGCAGAATCTAATTTTGAAATCCACTTCTGTACGTTCAGATAGAGAGGAGGGGGTGGGAGGGACTGCAGCGTTTTCCTTATGGAGACCATCCTTTTCGTGATCTCTGCCTGCAGCCCATGGGGGGCTGGTTTCAACTCTGCTCTTGAAACACAGATCAAGTACTATTGCCAGCACACATTCTTCCCCTTTCAAAAATTTCACAGGTTCAGAGTCACGATAGGAGCTATAACTTCTGGCAAAATTATGGTGTTATTACTTTTCTTTTCAAATCTGTTTGCAACTATTCAGCCAAGAGGTCTAGGGACTTAAGAAATGGCAAAAGCTGTGACAAATGTGTTTTATTAATGTCAGTTTCTTAATAGTAAGAGAGTGAGGGGGAGATGAAGAGAGAACCACAAATAGAGATGAACTTGGTATTATTTTAGTGGATGGAAGTTAAACAACACCTTGTTAACAAAAGATTGTTTTGACAATCTTTTACTTACTACTAGTATTTTGAACACTTTTTATCATCCCAGTTCCCTCTGAACTATGAAAAACCTGAGCCCCACCCCCGAATCCGTTACTAAGTTTTAGTCTTATCTAGGTTCACAGTTAGTTTTAGCTACCAAGGGCAAGGCTTGGTGTGGTGACTTTGAAAAATACCCATGCACCTTCTAGAAGCACAACCAAGAAGGAAGCAGGGTGTGACTCAGAAGTATTGTTTCTCTCCTGGCATTGCTCTTTTCAGATTGGAGGCTGCTTCATGGCCCCAAAGAGTGTTTGAATAAATTAGAGCTTTTCTACCCACTTGTGCCAAGTTCCCCACACTGAGTAGCATCCAAAGTCCCCTTACTGGAATTAACCTCCTTTATTACACAGCTGCTATTCTGAGTAATTGTGTACATGTTGGGAAAGTTTTCCACTGTCTATTTAAATATCAGTGTGTGAGCTCAGGAACTCAACTACTGCACAAACCAAGATCTCAACACTGCCTGGGAAATGCACTTTGGCAAGCTACAATCTTCTTCCAGGTAGACGTTTGCTGGTCTGCAAAATCCCAGTCTCCAGTACCCATGGCTGGTTGTAAGTGGCAATATCTCCTTAGAAAGCTAAAAGAGTAAACTTTTTTCAAGAAAGCATGTGGGGAATTAGAAAAGTGATTCTTGCCTACTTGTGTCCAACTCTAGCCAACAGCAAGAGCTGCTGTAAAGAGTCAGAGCACTAAAAATTCATAAAGTATATTTTTATGACAGAATAAATACTTCTTGTGGATTGGAATTTCCTGCCTCTGGTGAGATGGGAACCTCGTGCTATTCTTCCTCAGCACGGTCAGAACGTTTCCTGTTTTTGCAGATCATCCAAAGATTTTCTGTGTCACATTTAACATGTTTTCCAAGTCAAGTTGGCAAAAGGGTATTTTAAGCAAAGTGCAAAGCACAGTAGGATGTACTATATAGTGCCATCTGCTGAAAAGTGAAGTGCTCCCACATAAGAATAGAAATTTGTGCATTTTCCATTAATGCAAAAAAGAATCTTGAGATGGGATGTTATTTACTGGCTACGGGTAGGTCCCATTCATCCCCATTTAGAACCACTATCTCAATTTACATGATGAATGTGAACAGCCAGTTCTGGAGTCGATGGCATTGTGAATGATGGTGTGAATGATTCCCAAAGAAGACACTTGAGCACATATGGAACATATTTGCATCACCAAGACTCCACATATACCATTTAAGATATTTTGTGCCCATCCTAGAGAGTGATCCTCATTTCAGGCCCAGATATCACGTGAAAAAAACCTGGGCAGATGTAATTCCAAGTTTTAGTAATTTTACTCCACGAAAGCCGTTGTGTAGCCACCACATCATGTCTGTTTTATCCTTTGCTGTTTCAGTCTAAGACCTAAGACCTTAAGGTAGGTACTTTGCTGACTGTTTTTATTAGTCATTTCTTAATTTCGGTCCTTTTCTTTAGAAAATCACTGGAAGTCTTTAATGCTGGCTGCTTCACTGTATTACTCAATTTACTAAAAGGATGAACAGTCAACACATGTAGTACTAATAACCCTGAAGCTGTATATAAAACAGAAGACCTGGAAGAATAAATCCCTTAACTACAATGTCTTTGAGAAGCAATACAAGTCTAGAGAAAAAGACTGTATTTTAAAAGATAAGACAGAAGGTTTAAATTTGAATTTTTGCACAAAAGTCTTGTCTGCACAGGAAAGCTCTCTTATTTAAGAATTTAAGCAGATATAGTTATAACGATATAAACCCATGTTTAGACTCTTATTTTAGTAGGAAATTTGCTCTTGGAGGTTTTAGTTTATGTTCTTGTGAGAGGGTTTAAGCTACATTATACAAGCGATTCATACCAAAATAAGGCTCTCCTTGTGCTGATAAGCTGTTAAGAGTATGAAGTACTCCTAAAAATTTTCGTTATCCTTGCTGGATGACAGTTTATTCCATAATCTTCCAAGTACATGCTTATCAATCTATCAGATGAAACTATGCCAAGATTCAAATATTCAGTTAACTAGCTGACTGGAAATTAACTATTACACTCTATTTTTTAAAGTTAAATCAGAAAAAAAAGATAAGTAAGTTATCCTGGATGAGTTATCTAAAAGTCATAGATCTGAGACAGTACAGGCAACTAGCAAGTAGATAACCCAGCTCACTGCAAGTTTACATCTTGCAATGGACTTAAAGTATTTGCAATATTTACGCTTACTGTATATTCCATCTGTTTGTTTTTGTGTTGTTTGCTTAAGGTTGACTTGTGGTTAATTCCAAGAGGAGCAGACTAGCCCACTGGTGGACTGGAAATTGAACAATAACTTAAGTATATCTTCATTCACTGAGATGTAATGGACCAATTCAGATGTCATTCCTTTCCAGTTTATTGCTCATCCTGTGGAGTGTTATTGTGTGGCTGTCTTCACAGGGGTATAGTTGCAACTTGTATCCTCGAGGGGCCTACAGGCAGGGATGCTGAAACAAAGAACTTTGAAGTGGATGAAAAAACATCAGTTGTTGGACAGTAGTCTGAGAAACTCAAAGATTACAGGGGTGGGTGCAGCCACGGGAGCAAGCCAGACCTCTCCGATCTTTATGCAGCGCAGGGACTATCTGTCACATAGGAAATTCTTTCTTGCTATGCACTCTTCTTGCCCTGAAATGTGCACAGGATTTTGCTTTGGAAAGCCTATTTTCAGTGACCGCATTCACATATTGGTCCAACTATTTTTAGGTCTTGCAAGTTATTTGCATCTAGTTGGAGCTGACCGGATCGGTCACGTTTGCGAAGTGCACCAGCATTCTGGTTTAAGGACAGCTGGAGTCAGAAGTTATTGCTCACAAAGGGGTGTAGACTCTGGAAAAACCTACAGACATGGTTTTCAGAGAAAGAAAGAGGAAGAAAAAAGCCCACTCTGAACAGTGACATTATATTTTTTTTTCCTATAGTGAGTTATTGTACAGTTCCTCTATCTTGCTATTTTTCTTTTTGTTTCTTTTCTCTACTCTTATTACATTTTTTATATCCAATTATTTTTATTTTTGTGAAACTTCCTTTCACTGTGCTGGCTTTCAAACTAGTGTTCTTGAATCATATTATATAGTTGCAGAAAACAACCCAGGGAGAGGCCCAAAGCCAGAATCTCAAGTGTTTTCCTAAAAGTCATCCCCTAAATCTTACTCCTTGTCTTGGAAAAACTGAACCAAACAATAGCGCATAACCCCTCTGAAATCAAAAATAGATTACAGGTAAATTATGGTTGCCTTTTCCCTATAAAGAAGGAGGACATGCAAAAGACACGTGTGGAAAGATGCAATGAGGGAGAGGAAGGGATGGAACAGGAGAAGGGAGCGGGAAGTCGCCGGTGGGGAGCGAGAAGCTGGTCTTTGATGGAGGGGGGGAGACAGGGCATCCCGCTGTGCTGCCTGACAAAGGACAATGTTGGAACCTCTCATGAATGCCTGGTCGCTCCTCTATTCAAAAGGGCAAGCAGAGGTTGAAAGGCATCCCAAATGGAGTATTTGGGTGTGTGCTTTCCTACGCAGTTACACATTTTTGTACATTCTAAGGGAAAAAAGAGCCGTGGAGCCACACCAAAAACATGGTTAAAAATACTCCACAAAAACACTTGTGAGGCATCGATTCCTCTGCTCTGGAAAGAGGACACGGTGTACTTTTCCCTTCTCTCTTTCAGGTTGACCATTATTTATTTGCACATAAAAGGGCAAAGAAAAAAAATATTCCATTAAAAATTGCCTCCTAGTCTCAAACTGTCTCCATTAAACCCTAGAGTACCAATAAAATTTTGTTTTAGGAAAAAAAAGTGGAGAAAACCTGCTGTGGAAGAGCTTTGATTTTATTTTTTAAAGTAACTATGTTTTCAAGGACCTTGCTTCTGAACAAGTAGATGGGTTACTTTGCTGCAGTAGTTAGTATTTTTAACACATATTAATATTGTACATACATAGTTCTATGCAATGACATACCACATAAAATTCTTGCCTGTATCTTCATGATCTGTTCTAGCTGGATACTTGTTCTTTGACACTGACAAAAGTGCTTCAGCTCACAAAAGCATACAAGGGATGGCCCAAAATCCAGCAGGTGGGACCCACAAACATATACAAACCTAGTGAAGGCTCCCCAGCTGAATAACCACCCAAAGTCGTTTCACACAGTTGGTTTGAGGTCTTTCAACAGAAGGTGATGGGTCAGGCCCAAAACCACGACCCTAAGCAGGAGAATCCTTCCCAGGGAGCGTGTCAAGGCCACAGGACGCAGATTTGTGGCCAACCTGTAGATCCTGATGCTAATTTAACTGCTCACACCCTGGAACTCACCCAGGGTGGGGGAGTAGAGAGCTGAAAGAAATTAAAGCCACTTTTCCAAACTCGTTATCTTCAGCTGTGCTAAACCCAAATCTGGTACAGCTGAGGATCTGGCCTCCCGTGATTAAAGCCATTTCCATCGGATTGAAAATGGAGGCAAAACTAATGAGGAGAAAACAAAAGAGACTGTGGAAAACAAAAGCAATGTGGTTCTAATTACTTGTGTAAGGTCCAAATTATATGCTCTGTTGTCTGCTGAAGTCAAACAGAGTGTCTGACAGTTCGCAGCACTGCAGTTTTGCAAGACAACTTTGCTGTTGTCTCAAATGCAGCACACCTTAAATTTTCTATATTTTGTATTAGCAACCCAGTATGCTTACAATTTTATTGCAGTTCACTTAGTTTTCATACTTCTCAAGCTACAGTAGTTGGTAAAATTTCCTCAGTCAGATTCCTGTGCAGGACCTGTTGCCACACTTGGCATTAATTTTTCTGTGGTTAAATGCAGTCCTAGTTGCAGGCACAGCACATTTCTGCAGCCTGCATTTTTATAATCTTCATGATATAACCGCAGTGTGACCCACCCTAACTCATCTATGCTGGGATGACTGCTGTGACCATCTAGCTAGAACTAGATAACTAAACAAATTTTTTATTCAGATTTATAATTCACTCAAAGAAATAAATTTTCAAACATTAACATAGGAATTCTCAAAATATCCCTGTTATCAGGTGGCGTTACTAACTCAAAAGCAGAGGAATTTAATCTGATGAAAAATTAAAAAAGGAAGTTTCAAATTGAGAGAAAGAAATATAAGCACAGTCTCTAAAATTTTGACTCAGAAATCCTGGAATTTGGGTGAGCGAAGAAATACTAAAAAATTCTTTTGTCCTCCTGAGGCTTTTCTTGTAAGTTTTCCAGTGATTACTACTTCTCTTCAGGCTGGAAAATATAAAACAGTATTTCTAAATGTATTTTAATGCTTCTTTTCAAGTCTTAGAAAAAATGCAGTTATGACTAAAAAAAAAAAGAGGAGAAAAATGTTCTCTATATCACAAAATTTCACTTTTACCCATTGGACTGTTCTGCTTTAGAGGAAACGCTTTTTTTTTTTTCCCAGTGCACTGTTTTATATAAAAAGATTCTTAACCACCCAAGTATAAAATATTGATTTTAAAGTCTAAGAATATTACTATCACATTTAGTGGATCTATATGTTTCATACCAAAAAAAAAGAGGAAAAATTAACAAACAAGTTTCCCCTGCTCTAGTGTCACAAGGATAAATACGCCACGGGATGCAGAGCGATAAGATTAATACATTTAAAGAAATTAGTCATGCTTTAATCAGTTCCTGGATTCAAAATCTGCACTGTATAAAAATATTTCCATATAAACTATTTTGCATTTTTTTTCTCTTAATGCTAATTTCTATTTAGCTCATTTCCAGGAGTCTATTTCTAAAGTTTAACTCTGTTTTTCTACAGTTTAAGCTTTGTGTGACCTTTCACCTTTCACTTTGAGCTATTGTGTTGGATTTCACGTCTTTAAATCTTCGGAGCACTGATTCACACATCTAAATCTCCAGCAAAATGTGGGCTTAAAATGCATTGTTCCTATCAGAAGAGAAACTCTGCTTTTATAAAGTGTGAACAGCTGTGCAAAATACTGACCTAATGTTAGAATTAATGTCAAGAACAAATGTTCAGGTCTTTTGTTTTTCTGGTTTTTAAGTTTCTAAACTGGAGTATCCAAAATCTGACAAGCAAACAAAACCAAAGGTGAAAAAAGAAATTAAGAGAAGTTTATATCTTCATGTAACAGGAAAATGTCAAACATTAATATTCAGATATTATTTTGAATAAAAATATGGAAAACTTCTAGCGTCTTCTACAAATTATTATTTTTGCAAGAGTATAAAACATATTTGCAATTTTTTAAAATATTATTTTGCTTAGATTAGTCCATTAATCAACAGATGCCAGGTGGAAACTATCAATACAAGGTAATAGAGTTCCTGAGGCTGTCGTTCTGGAGAGAAGTCACAGTTTAAATTAGCACTGTGGACACATATTGGTGTTTGTGGAAGGAATATATCTGAACTGCTTCCAATTTCTGAGACCTCTTAGGATGAGAAAAACACAAGGAAACTGTTAATCTCAAATGGACGAAAGGACACTGCAGAGAAGTTTTAGCAAAGTTTTTTTCTCTCTCCTTTTTTTCAGAATAAAAGAAGCTGTTACAGATCTGATCTTTCATATTTAATGTTGAACTGGTATTCCTGTGGTGGCATTTGTAGCTCTGGATAGTTCTCATTCCGATACTCTTTTCATGTTAATCTTAAAATATTCTTTTCCCAAAATAAATTGACAGGGGAGAACCAAAGGAATTCTCTCCATGAAGCATTACTGAAAAAATGTGGGTACGTAGGAAGCAAATGTACTGCAGAGGATGCAGCAGCGCTGGTTTTTGTGGGTAAGCAATGGAGGGGAAACGAGATGGTTGCTGGAGCTCTGGGACATTTGTGGTATTGAGAGAATATCAGCCGTAGGATGTAACTGCAGATAGCTGTTTGACATGTGTGTGAGTCTGTGGCAAACCCATGAAAAAGAGAGAAATGCATCAAGCTACACCGTTCTCATGACTTGAGTTGAAACATCTTGAAAAGATTGCCACGTGAAATAATAATTGCAGCACTCCTTTTATATTTTATGCAGAGTTACATGTTCAATAAAATAAAAGTGGTTATTATTTCTGAGTATACAAGACTGCAAATAGGAAATTGGTGAAGGGTAAACTTTTTATACTAAGAAGCACAGATACTGCAATCGGAATGGAAGCTACAGGCTAAGATAGAACGAAAGCTACAGGAAAGAAGAAAAGCTACAGTAGAAGGAAAGCTATACCATGTAACACATGTTATTTAATAGATTTTACACTCAACACTGACTTATGTGCAAATTATGTTTCATGTATAATATTTAACTGGCTGGTGAAGTCATGGTTTTAAACCAGATATTAAATGATCTCTGACTTTTGAAGACAATATTAGTTAATTGCATATATACACGTATATAAAACATTAAATATATATTCATGGATTTATATATATTTCATAGCATATGAAAGAGGAAATATCAATCTTGTTCAGTTTCCACTGACTAAAAATATTTATATTTTGTATAAAGTTGCAATCCTATGCAACTTTGTATGAGTCACAGACTCTGTCAAGAAAGAGCCGCTCAACTGAAAGTATTCCAGCTTGTAAAGGGAGGGTGCGTTAAGCTAAATTTCCAGGGTTTTTTGTGTTTCTTTTTTTTTTTTTACCACAGTTGTCCATATTTGTAATCAATAAACAGATCATATGAATATCACTCCAGCCAATAAGAATTGGCTATTTACATTTTATATTATTTGGTCGTACTTACTTACATTATTTCAAGACTTCTCCTCTCTCCAGAAGCATAAATTCAGAAGTTACATTCACATGGGGATGCACTGAACTTTGCAATGACACATGGAGTTGCTCCTTTTGGGATAGTGATTAGAGTCGAGCGTGCATTGTGGAAGATCGCTTTTCACAAGAATTTTTGAAACAACGTTTTCTTCACAGTCCAGTTTCTAGATGGAAAAAGAAACCCCAAGAGTATAAGGAAATAATCTTAGGTGAGATGATGAAAAAAGCAGTAAAGACTTCTTAAACTGCTGTAGCAAAATGTTGTTTTTCTAGCCAGGTATTTTGTTAATTTTATGAAGCATCATAAATGTCTACAATGATGTGTAAATAAGAGAGAGAAAAATGTATCTTTTGGAGATGTCCATCCACTAACCTGAATCTGCCTTGAACAAGTTAAATTACCTAATCACAAAAGATCTTTAAAAATGAGGAAATCAGATCCCAATTAAAAGTATAGGTCATCATCAAGCATTTAAGACTCACATTTTTGCATTTGGTTTTCCTTGATATCCTTCAGTCATGGCACATCTGACAGGTCTTTTTCAGCCTGTGTAGGCCACAGACTTGGCAATGCTAAGAAGTGCCCTTAGCAGAATCTTACAATATTCATTATTTAAGTGTTTCAGCAAACTCTTTTTGTCTCATAGCTTATATGAACCACACTCCTCCTTCTGCTGCAAAGAATTCTACAAAAATACTTTTTCCAGAGAATTAATCGAGATTGACTTTTTGGTGGCAGAGTAGAGAGATTTTACAAAATAATATTCTATAGAGGGACAAGTAAGGCAAGCAGATGTGCTCTTAGTTTTCCTCACGAGATCTTTCAAAATGGTATTTTATCTAAAAGCATGAATAAATTCTAAAACAACTTTGGAAAGAAATATACACTCATTCCTTAATTATATACACAGTCTAAAAGCTCTACTGAAGAATGATACAACTCAGTGTTTGAGGCCTGTATCTTCCCTACTCCATCTTACAACTCAGCTCTTGGTACAAATCTTTCAGCATTCATAGCTATTCCACTATGAACAATAGTATTTCAGTTGAAATAATCACCCTTGACATCTATTTCAGATGCTTTGGGTTGCCATTCTTTTACTTTTACTGACACTTTTCACCACTGGATTTGATTCTGAAATTATTTCCACCATAGGTCTTTGAAAAACAGCTTTCACTAGGAGACAGACAGGTTTTGCAATGCTTGTACTGTCTCAGTTCACCTTATAATTGTATTTTCCAGATTCCAAAAAAATTAGGTGGCTGTTGAGAACTAGTGACAACTTGTTTCCGGTATTGCTTGAAATAACACAGGAAAAAATTTTATGTAGAAATAATATATTTCTATATTATATTTCACCTTTCTATCTGCTCCCTAAGCTCAGAAATAAGCTGAAGAGTGATAATATCATGTGAGCATAGCTTTTCTGATTGTCTTGGTGTTCTGAAAGTGGTTTTGTGGAGCTAAAAGATGCTTTCAGAGAAACGAATGACTGACTGAATTTTTAAGCCACTTGTTTCAGACAATGTAAATTTGCTTGGGGTAGGTTCTATTATGCCTCAGGAATATTCAGAGTAATTAAAGGCTTGAATAAGTTATTATTGATATTATATACGAACGTAGGACATAAAGTATAACAGCCCTCATAGTTTCCTATGGATCAGAAAACAAGGATATACACAGGACTAACCCTTCTTCTATTGAATGGAGCAAAAATAAGGGTTTACAGGCCAAATGATAATCATCTGAGGCCTTTGTCTGAAAAGTCATCACATACTTTATTTTTAATATTTAGTGGGGAAAATATTACATACTCACATTGATACTGAAATTAGTTACACATTCATACACTCAAAGCTTGCAGGATACTTTTGATATCAAACAGTGCTAATTCCTAAAAGTAGCAGGATTTATGTATAAGATTATTGAAACTGTGGTGTTATTTCCTGCAGGCCTATAATGGTGAGGGTTTAACACATAAAGATTGTCTGTCTCCTTCAAAATCAAACCCAAGTTTTTGTCACAGTTCTATCACAAAGCCATTTTCTAAACTCATGCGTATCCTGGTGATACTGTTCAGTTTAAATAAACAAATAACATAGGGCCTGATTTTTATTAACACGGCCGTATCTTAAGCACTCACTCTCATGATACACTGGCCAGGATAATTACAAACTAATAAACAGATGGGTTAGAGTAGATAACCACAGAGAAAAACTGATAATCTATTCCAGTTTGTAGTATTTTATTTACATATTTAAATAAAGCAATATACAGAGTATTGAGGGAGGACTGGTTCGACATTTTAACATATTCTCTTTCCCAGAGAAGTTGTCAGAGTGTTTAGCACATTAGTTTCACTCAGTGGTCTTCCATTTTTTATATTGTATATTAATGATGCATTTTGGATTAAGATCTGCTTGTTTGACCACAAATTTGTGGCACTACCAGATGGAAAGAATGTGCTCATTTCAATGGATTTGGTCCATCTCCTTTGCCAGCAAGGAGTGTTCACTTCAGCATAGTTTCTATTTATATTCTATTTAGCATAAGCACAGCAAATGATGACAAGCTAACCACTCCCTGTGGAAGGCCAGAGCTTGTTCCAGTTGCTTGGAAATCTAAATTTCTTGCATGTGGCTTGTTTCCCAAAGGAGAAATTCTGGGAAGCTGTGAAGGTCTTTGAGTTTGGACAACCTGGTCAAATTGTACACCAATTCTTATTTTACACCATCTTTTCTCCAGAATCAGATGATTCTTCTTGGAATATGTAGCAGTCCAGCTGTTTTTGGTGTGTGGTTTTACATCGCCATGCATCTGACGTGTCCGGGGGAGGAGCTGGTGCAGCCCTGCATCCTGCAAGACCTCTCACCGCACCGTGCCCGAGAGCAAAACTGAGTTCACAGGTTTTGCTTGAGGCAATTAGTAAGACACGGATCTGTGCAGATATGCATGCACATCCCCCTCATGTCTGTAGAAGAGTTTTCGGAGAAGGCCCATTGTACTGACTGTTCTTTCTGGAGAATCTTTTCATGTGCAGATTACACGAGGAGAAGAGAACATATTACAGAAGTGAGTCCCTTTATACAGCTTGTTTCCCTCTGTGAAGCTTTATCAGTGGAAAAGCTGCAGGCACCAAAACCAAGATCGCTTGTGTCTGTGTTTGTTTGATTTTTACTTGAGTAGAGCTTTACACCATTTCCAGCACAAATGCCATCTCAAACTTTGATGGAGGAAATTTTCCTTGGGCAGATGATTTATAGTAATTTTTGGAGAAGATAATAAATATCCTTTCTTACTAATGCATTCCATTTTATTAGCCAGATCAATATTGCTGTAATTTCTAGCCATTAGCATCTCATTGCTGCATAGTACATAAAAATATTTACATTAACACTGATCAAAATTGCAACAGCATATATTAAAATATGAATGACATATAATCAGAATTTTCTGTTTCTACTGCCTCCAGTTATTTGTGACCCCAGATATGAAGTTCAAGTTTACACTTAATAGCACAATTATGTAAATCTGTAATTCTAACACTGAATTACAGCTGGTAATGATCAATAATTATATTTATGTATGATGTGAAGTTAATACTGCCACCATAGATTAATGTAAACAACAAAATTATTTCTGCAGTCAAGAGCTAACAAATCATCATAAACAAAGAGAACTAAAACAATCTCTTCGGAGCTTAATTCCCCCAGCGTAGTAAACAGATTTTTTATTTCCAATGAATGTAAAAGCACTGATTAAAGAAAACACATCTCTACAAAAATTGCACAATGGCTGTATCTGTTAGCACAGGGTTTTTTTTTTAAAGAATCTTTGAAACAGAGTTTGTTTGACAGAAAGAAAAATCTCTCCAAAGAAATCTGGATAATAATTTTGTTGGAAGAGTTCTGGGGGAAAATAAACCCTGAGGAAAAAAAGCAGATTAAAAAGAAAACAGAGCGAGAGATAATCAAACACAATATTTCATAACTTTGGGCCTCTTCAGAGTTCACTCACCTGTAATATTGTTCTCTGCCAAAAAGTACAACAGGGAACTGCGTAATGGGACAGAGCGGTCCTTGGAGGAGCTGGGAGTTGGCTGGAGCAGGTGATATCAAAGAAGGTTTGTCCTGGTTTGTTCACTATTCTTTCAAGAACACAAAACCACAGTTACAGTTTTTTGGCTTTCAAAAACTTCCATCTTGACATTTTTCCACCTTGTCTTGGATTCTTATTGTTCATGTGCAACAGATTCTGCATGGGTGTACTAGAGAAACGGTGAGCACATGGGAACCTTCTGCCAGAGCTGGTCTCCTCCTGTAAAATGAGGCTGCGAGGTCGCCCAGAGCTGCACAATTTTGTCAGTGCTCCAAACCAGGTCTACCACCTAGAGCAGGCTGTGTCTGTTTAGTTCGAAAGGAGATACGTGCACACTCATACGCTGACACCGCCTTTGCAGGATTGGTTCAAAATTTACCTTATAGAAGCTGTAAAACCCAGATAAAGCTGTGGATGGCTGATTAAAATAGGCTGCACTTACTCTTTAAGTAAGAAGCTTGTATGTCTACCAACATACCCAGTGGCAACAGTGCGGGAAGGCACTCGGTGGTTGGGGAAGCGTTGCTGAGGTATTTTTGGGGAGGAACAGTGCCTGGTCTGACCTCCAGCAGGCAGCTCCTGTTTCTCCTATAAGTGGTACGTTTTCAAAAATGGGCATCGTGGCAACATGGAGGGAAGTGCCTCTGAGTGCAGAAAAATGGGAAAATGGGATCGCAAACCCAGAGCAGGGGAAATAATTATCATCTATCTTTATAAAATGTCAGCAAACATAGTTTTGGCGCACAAGATGAGCTTTCTCTGCAGTGCCAAGGGACTGATCCAAAATGTACCGAGGGCCTTCACTGATTTCAGCAAGCTTCGCCTCACTCCCTAACTCTGCTTTCTCTCTGGTACATGTAATTTAAATTTATTTTTTTTTTTTAATTTATTGCTGCTGTTAGTTTTCTGTATAACCCAGATGAGGCTTATGCTTCTATTAAATGTTTCTCTCTGCAGAAGGAGGCCTAATGACAGCTTTTAACCAAACCCCCTTATTTACAGGCTTGAAATAACTGTAAGACCACGAGTTCAGTAGGAAGCCTGTGCTGCAGAGCCCTGAAGGAACATCAGCTGAATGGAAAGTGTGTGTATTACTTACTAATGGGTTTTTTTAGGGTTTTAGTAAACATGTAGGAACAAGGAAGGGAGCATATCATTATGTTAATTCTTTAAAAAAATCAGTGGTAATTAATTACAAGTAAAATAAAAAATGGTTTTGTAGTAGTCCTCCTTTTGGCACTTGAACGATGGAAGAAAGCTGCCAAGTTTATTACTGTTTTTTGATTTGTTGTCAGACAGTGCCCTAAGTGGGTGGAGGGCTGGCTCACAACTTTTAATTTCACTTTTTAGGCAGTTAATTTCTGCAAGCTGTTGTGAAGATGAGAAGATTAAGAACTGAATATTGAGGAGGGGGCTAACCACCTCTCGTAGCACGGAAAATTGTTTGAACAAAATGAGAAGAGCTGGAATAATTTTGGTATCAAATTTTTTTTAAAGTGTTGGTCTTTCCTTTCATACTTCTTTTCACTTTACTTCCCTTCTACCCACAATATTTCCTTTTAAATTAGCTTCCTGACTAGGAGAGCTCTTGCTAAGTAAATAGCAAAACATTAAAAAACATTTAGCTGTACAATCAAATGTAATCAAATGGGGAATCCAGAGAAACAGAAAACAAAACCAAGAGAAACACTCTTAAGCCTAAATCAAATCTTACAACAACATTAAACCTAATCCAGAGTCTTTAAACTAAATTTAAAGCAGACTGAAAGTTTAGAAAAAGGGCAAACTGGAAGATAAAAAAAAAAAAAAAAAAGGAAAGGAAGACGTAGTCCTGAGAACAAGTCTCTGTGAGGCTCAAGTGTACTGATTCCAAAGATTGCTGAGGTGGCCCTCGTTCCAGTGATGTTTTTTTATTCACTTGGCATCTGCAGGAAAACCAGGAAAACCCTGTGTTATGGCAAACACTTTATGAAAGATGTAGTGCCCAGCATTGGGAATGAGTCTGCAGGAAATTTTGCAGAAATAAATGAAAAGAGTCTCCTGGATTCTTCTGATTTATGTCTACAGTAATTTCAGTGGAGAAAAGAGGTGTATGACATACTAAAACAACAAAGGGTATCAAGTAATTACGCTCAAAATTGAAATAATAATCAGACTGCCTTAAAGGATGAATTTGGTACGGCTTTAGTACAGGATACTTACCCAGTTTATTTCAGAGTAATGACTCACTCTGAAACCTTCTCCCCATCCACACTCAACTCAAAACCTATGCCAAAAGAAGGAGCCTGGGAAAGTATGTCTTTGGGGATCTTTTCTTCCCATAAAACCTTCATAAAAATTTTTATTATGTCAACATAATCCAGAGTTGTAGCTAATTCTGTTAATGTGAAGAGTCAGTATGTTTGACATACTAATTATATGAAAGACTATCAGATAGTTCAGGCAGAATTTATATTGACCACAGCTAGGACAGAGTTTAAAGCAAAGCACCTGAAGAGACTTTTCCTTTACGAGGGTCATTGTAAAACACACGTATCCCTCCATACCCCATAATATTCCCTGGATGCCTCTTTGGATGTTCCTTCTCTTGCAGGAATTATTCATTAGTTGGGATGGAACAAGCAGTTTGCATTTATTTAGTGCTCTTCATGTGGTGAAACAAAGAAGACAGGGTTAGAAAATATGTATATGTTTCAGCATGAAATCATTTATCAGTGTATCTGAAGTAAATAATTTAAAATACTTTCATTACTAAATACAGGATTTTAGAAAACATTCCTAGAAATATGTGACTAGAGCAACCATTAAAAAACAAACATGGGTATTAAGATAATGGAAACACCATTTTAATTTAAGCCATATGCTGAAAGATGGTAGTTAAACTACTTAAGTCACATTTACCACAGTAGAAAATAATGTGGATCACGATACAGAGCATAAGTGCACATGTTACTGAAATTTTTTCCATCTTTCTGACAAATTTGGAAACTGATATAAAAAACTTGTAAAGATGCAGAACAAGTATTCAAAAGTATCATACTTGAGGGCTAGCCAGAGGCAAAGAGAAAAGTCATAGTTTTGAGTTCTCCATTATTGGCCTGTTTTGATAGTTTAACCGTTGTGGGGGATGTGCTTCTGTGCAAAAGTGTCACATTCGTGAAAGACACCTCGCTATCAAAGCATTCAAAACGAAGAGCCAAAAATATCCTTCCGATGCTTTATGTAAAGAGACATATTGCCAATATGATTTTGAAATGGTGGTCGTGCTGCAAGTTTTGACCCCTGCAGCGCAACACAAGTACGAACTGGAAACTCTTCAGCAGAACATAGCAACCCTCTTAAAATTATCCTTGCGAAGACACGAAATTGCTGATCAGATGTAAAATAAAACTCAAAGCACTGGAATTTTGTTTATATGCAAGACAGCTCAGAGTACTCTGTGTCAAACAGAGGACCACAATGAACAATGAAGGCATTGCTCCTCAAGAAAATAAAGTAGAAAGACGCCTATGTTTCACTATGGTTAAATACAGAAAGATGCTGTGGAAAGAGTCACCCAGCCCATTGCTTGTGGGTAAAACATAAAAACAAGATTGCAGTGAATACTAGTTTGTTTAACTCCAGCAGTAATGGTTTCATTAAGATGATGACAGCTCATAAACAGATGCGGGAAATGTATTATGGCAGGAACAGCAAGGTTGCTTCCCCCCCTCCAACCCTGGTGAGCAGGTAGAAGCACAACAAGGAGGCAATTAGAAATTTGCTCAGGTCTTGGTCAAAGAAATTGTTTCAAAACAAGGACAGCTGTATGTTCAGGAGGTGTCAGAAGCGCATCCTGAGACCTATTTTAAAATTAGTAAGCCCAGCCAAATTAGCACGACTGAAATATCACTGTTTGTGAGGGAATTAAAAAAAAAAAAAAAAAATGCTCTAAGAAGGAGTGAGAGCTGCTGGGAAAGGCGCTAAAACAGACCAACTACTCTGCAAAGAAACTGAAACCCTCCCGTACAGAGAATGACTCAGTGGAGGGAAAAAGAGGATACAGCCTATTTCCACCCCCAGCCCTCCATCTACTTGTAGATCTATGCAAGGCCAACCCATAACCTGTGCCAAGGGTTGAAGTGCCCTTCCCAAAGCTTTTGTGAGTGCAATGAAGTCAGAGAAGGGCTGACTGTTCTCCCAGGGGGGCTCCTTGCAGGAGTCAGTGCTGCCTGGGACTTCAGGTTGGCTTCATCCTCTCTGCAGCTCTGAAGAATGGCTTCACAGCTCAGAGCTGTGGTGCGGCCTTCAGCAATTAATGACACTGGTTAATGAAGAGAGGTTGCTGCCCAAACTGTTTTACTATAGTTTCCTGTTTCTGTACAGTAACACAATGCAACACACAAGATATTCATGTAAAGAGACTGAAATATGTCTCGATTTAATGCATATTTGGCATGCCTCTCCTTATCCTTGGGGTTTTTTTGAGTTATGACATTGATTTTGAATGCAGCAGTGAGTAAAATTTAACAAAGCTTCATTGTTTGTTCTGCAGCCTTCCCTTATTGGTTCATACACACAAGCTCCCTCCATATTATAGAGAGGAACCAAACACCGACAGCTTTATTTTAGCGAATTACTTGGGAATAGTGTTTGCTCCACACTTGCTCTAAACTGAGCAGGCTTTCTCAGTACCACCTCTTGTTTCGCGAAGTTCAGTAGGGTCTTTTCTTCCCTCAGCTGACCGTAGGCGCTCACCCAAATACATGTCACAAGTCATTGAAATTCTCTGTTAAGCCTCTGTATTGCATTAACTTGCTATAATTTCGTTAGAGGATTCCAACTTTAAGAAGCATGTATTCAACAGGGAGTTAAATTTTCCCCCTTATCCCACTACTTCAGTGTCTTTTACCAGTTCGTTCTACACCTGGTGTCTTACCTTCTGCAAACAGCATGCACTCGTGGTTGTATCAAAAATAAAGGATGCACTGAGGGCTGAGGCTGAGCTGTTGGTAAGAATATCTGGTGCAAGACATTTGAGGAAGAATCAGAAAAAAAAGTCAATCCAACTGTAGTAACCATCTGAATGAAACTGCCTTTTTAGTATATGCCATGGGTTGCTTACATTTGTCTAATATACTCCAGAAAATATATGGAGAATTTACTCAAAACTGTTTTGATATCAGTCTTAGAAATCCACAGTTAGCATCTATTATCACTTGTAAAGTACCAATTACTAGCACTGCTAAAATCCTATTTTTACTCTCAGTACCACATTATGTGTAGTGGTTACATGTAAAACAGCACAAGATATCCATCAGATTCTTTTAAAATACAAATTTAAATCTTAAGTAATCTTTCCCAAAACATACACCCACTGTCCAATGCAATTCACATCAATGCCTGATATTTCTACAGCAGCATTGATATCATCACTTAAAAGCTGTCAAGCAATCAAAGAATGACTGGAAAGGAAGAAATCAGCTGGAAAAATTATATATTTCCTGCATTGTGATGAAGACCCACTAACAAAAAATATATATTTATTACTTTAAAAAAAAACCCCAGTGATTACTTTGTTTTGCTTACTTCAGTTTCCTTAGGCATAACACCTAATCTTGCAATTTTCCATCACTTCAGAAATCTGGCATTCGTGGTGCTTTTGTATAGGGAACTGTCAACAGTTTATGAGTGAGCTCAGGCTTTAGAAGGGGGGCCTGCAGGGAGGCTGTTTATTTTCTATTTGTTCTAATTCTCCCTCTTTGAAAACCTGGAAAACAAGATTTTTCACAGAAATACTCTCAGAAAGAGACTTTTTTTTTCCTAGCTATGCCAGAGACCTCTCTGATCCCAATCAATAGGGAGATAAGGCTGATGGTCAAAACCAAAGCATGAATAAAGCCTGCAACTGTTGCTGCAATACAGTAACTTAATTTACAAGTAAGCAAGCAATGCTCTCCATAACTCGTCTTTTTACCTTTCTGACATTAGAAGATGTAATGGCATTATCTAGACAACCACTGCTTCCAGAGTAAACCTCCCAGGTTTTGCTCTTGCTTTCTTCACAACACTATAGATTGGCAAAAATGTTTGTTCTTTTAATAAAAGTTATATTTTATACTCTCATTGTACTGTACACATCTGTAAATTACCATGCAAGAAAGGAGTAAATAAAGCTTCATTTCCAAGGGACCCCTCAGTCAATTCATATCTTAAAAATTGTAATTTTACACAGTTAATTACCTTGCAAATTCCTATCTATCTGGCATGCTTCCTCCTTGTTCAGAAAAAAGCTGAAAGAAATACTCTGCAATGCCAGCTGTCAGCTGCTCCTGCCCCTTGACCCCTACCACTTGATAAAGAATCAGTGGTTGATGATCTTACCTTGATCACCTACAAGTAAAGATCATTGACGCTGCTGGATTCTGAAGCGATGTTTGATCATTATCCTCTAGGAGGCTGAGTTTATAATCCATCAGACGTGATGTTCTGAAGGAACTCTTACTTTGCACTGAGATCCTTCACCTCTTACCCAGGCCTATTCTTCATACTATTTATCTCCTAAAAAAGAAAGAGACTGGGCTGAAATGTAGTGATAACTTAGATGGCCATCAACTCAACATTCATGTCAAGTTGAATTGATTTTTCCCATGGGTGAGCCAAAAATAAATACTAGAAGGACCAAAGAAAACAGGGTGGGAAATGGATTTTGAAGAGTGCAACCACTTGTACATCTGAACTGCTAAAAGTAATGGGTACTCAAAATGCTATGGACAGAAAGTCCATTTCTATCCGCTATTGACTAAAAGATGATGTTTCATTTTACTTGACACCTGCCTGCTCCTGAAAATCTCTCTATCTGGGTTTCTAGTTCTTATTACAGCCCATTATATGCAGAAATAAAATGATTTACTATAAAAGTTCAAAAGGTACAAGCTGTTGCAGGCCATCTGCTTAACAGCTCAGTTCAGCACAAATGCATCATGAGAGCAATACGCTCTCTGAAAGCAGCTGTACTTTAATGGGACATCTATTTAAGGGTTTTATAAAGGTATAGAAAAGTTACCCATAGCATTAGCACCCAGTGGTAGGGATCACCCACTGGACAATGACCAGGTCTTTCACCTGAATTGGACTTGGGTGGAGGCAGAGTCAAAGCATAGAAGAAGGATTCCTGATTTCAGCTGGGATCCAGCATGAAAACAGGACATGTCGCATTCAAAGTTGAGAGAAATTACTTAAAAACACATTGGACACTAGAAATGTTATGAATTAAAGCAAAACCACAACTCTGACAACGAGAACAGTTTAAAACCCAAGTATGGTTTGATTTGTCTTTGTAAACTGTAAGAGAAAAAGAAGCTTGTAAAAAAAGGTAGAAAAAAGTAGAATATTTAATGTATGCAGATGCATGTACTCAATTGCACGTGGTAGTTAAGGCCAGGTGAATCTACATAATTTCCTCACATAAACAAAACAGTTACGAGACTAGAAGCAAGTAACTCTGTTTATGACTATCTGATGTAAGAAAAAGCACTGAATAAAACGGGAGGAAATAAAAAATAAGATATGGTGTCGAAACAAGGATTCTGTGTTTTTGATGTCAACCTGTTTTTGAAGCAGGGTTGCTCCTACTCAGGAGAGGACAGTCACATCACACAAAATCTTTGACAGTATTTGTCTACACTTCTAATGCCTGACTGCAGTATAATATGCATAACTACTCATACCACACAAGCACATTATATTACATATGACTACACAGCAACTTAAACAGTTCCATTAGCCTGTCCCATCTCATCCTGCAGTGAGGTCAACAGCTTTCATTTGTGATCCCACCCATTTCCACAGCAACAGACCAATGTTGGGCACTCAGGCTTATGCTGCCACTTCAAGCAAGAAGATGAGGTCTAGTCACAAGAAAAGAGAGATTTTATTCCAACAAACCCACCTTTGATAACAGCAAGAGTTGTCAGAAAAACACTAACGAGTAAATTAACTTTTTCAACATGCTCTGGAATATCAGGAGTTTCCTTTCCCCATTGAAATCATGTCCACCATGTCTGCAGACCTCCACATTTTAATAAGAAGGAAACTCTTACCTTCTATCAGAAATCCCTACAATGCAGAAATTCCCAGCAAAGAACAAAGACAATTCTGTGTCCTTGGAAACAAGATATTGCTTTGGGTGCAAGTAACTGACATGGGATAGGGGACTGGCAAAATCTAAGAGACTGAAATAATTAAGGTTTTTATTAAAATATGTTTCTTTGATGCTCAGCTGTATAAAGAATGGTGTGAATGTTTATATACTATAATTGCCTCTTCCTCCTTCTCTCACATGTACATCCACGAGGTGCACAGCCCTGTTTGTTTTAAATATCTTGGCGTAACCGCACAGTGGAGGTTGATCTTCAAGGTTTTATGAATTGGTCACTTGCTTCTTTCAGTGGGACTTGGCTCAAACCCCTTGCAATCAGTTCAGAACTAAACACTCCCATGACTGAACTAGGAAAAGTGTTATTCCCTCCCTCCAACACTTTTAAATTACAACTGGCCTGAAGAACTTGCAGCCAGACATGGATATGGAGACAGATACCGTTATTATTCCCCCTCTGTCAAGCTACACCTCAAGCAAGAATTCTGTATTTGGGCTCCCTTCCTATTTTCAAGCAAATGTTAAAAATTAGTAAAACATTTAGAAGCAATTTATTTCCTTGTTTTTCACTTCTTTCCTTCTTTTGCCCATATTAATGTCAAATATTTCCTGTATTTCTACACTTATCCCTGTTGGTTTTTTATTTATTTTATTTTCTCTTACTTCTCTACCTCTTCTCTAATACTTTCCATCATCCAGTTCCCTTGCAATTTTTTTTTCTGTCTATTAGCTTTTTTTTCTCTCTCTCACACCATTTCCCAAGACAACAGCTCTACGCTCTTGGTTCTTCTAATGTTTATTTTACCCTCTCAATACTTTACTCTTTTTCCCCAGTTTTCTTCTCTCCTGCAGGATACTGTAAAAGAAATATGTATTTTTAATGCCATACAGCAGAGAACAACCTTCGAGAGGCAAAGATGATGTAAGATTATATGCAAATAGGAAAGATGGGACAGAGACAAAATTAAAGTAGCTCAGTATGTGGGTGATTCAGAGAGATTTTAAGGTTTCATTCTTTTTCATTATGCTTTGAAACCTTTTTTGCTTTTTTTGTGTGCCCCTTTCAGTTGTCTATTGATTTTAAATATATTTTCCACCTTTTTTTTCACAGTAATTCTTGTCTCTTGACCATTTTCCTGGACTCAAACATACCAGCAAAGAAATCTCAGCCCTCTGTCCACAAAACCCCAACTCAAAATGGAAGAAAGCAAAATTGCCTTTAAAAAAGAGAAAACTTAAAATATTACGGAGTGGGTGATCTCTTGTGGAGGAAAGCTGAGTTTACAGTGAGCAATAATGTGGGTAAAATAATCAGAAACTAAATACTAACTTTTTTCAGAAGTGTATTTTAAATGTGGGTTTTTTTTCTGCTTTATCCTTAGGGAAATTAAAAATGGCAGAAAAGGAAAAACTGGCTGCCCTGAGGAAACAATGGATAATCTCAGATAACAATTGGAGTTCTATGCATATCCAGCCTAAATTAATCTTCTAATTTTTATGGTTTACCAAGCATTAAAGACAATATTGAATCATTTTTAATGGACAAACAACAAATGTGTAAATGGACAAAATTACAGGTATTAAATTTTTCTCTAAGAGAAAAGTCAGATCTTTATGACTGTAGGAGATTGCAGGAGCTTTATTTTACATGACACATAACAACTACCTCATCAAATCATTCCAGAATCTGAAAGTTCAGAGAAACAGAAATTTCAAAGCCTCTGACACCACTACTTGAACTATCCCTCAGAGTCCTACTAGTAAAACTAGTGGCAAATCCACACCAGCATGTTTTTCTCAAATGGATAATTGAGGTGTTTTCTGTGATGCTTCTTTGTTTTAATTACTGTCTTTATGAACAAAATTTCAACAGCAGATTTTTATCAATTAAATTGTTACTTTAAGCAACAAAAATCAGAACATTTGTACTTAGGACTAACGTTCTGTCTGTAACTCACCTAATTATATGCAGGCATTTCCATAAGTGTGGTCTACAAAATCATCCGTTTTAATAATTCACTAAACAAGACAGTTTTTAATTGGTGACTGAAACTTTAAGGTGGTCTCTGGATGAGACTTACAGCACAGGTTTTTGTACCTGATATCTTTTTTTAAAATTTTGCTGCACACAAGTAGAAAGTGGCCAAAACATGGGAGGCAGTCAAAGATAGTGTATAATTATATATGAGACATGAGAAAAACAGCAGTAATACAAATTTCAAATATTCTTTTGGGATTGTTTTACATCTGAAATGAATAAATGAAGTTGCAAGTTGTCTCCTGTGAGCTGGCATTAGCTTAGTACAAGGACAATGACCCAAAATTTGTGATGCACCTGGGTTAAATTTTTATTTTTTAGTTCCTTAAGCACCTGTCTTGCAAAAAGCTATAAATAAGCCATTCATTCAAGGCATGTAGGATACTTATGCACATATAGTGAGGGATGTAAATGGTAGTAGAATAAGGGAAACATAGTCTGATTTACCTAGAAATACTAACTTTGTTGCCTTCAATAGAGTTAACTCCTGAGAAACAAATGGGAGTAGTGGAAAGTCAATCCTGTATATGGCCTTTTACAGTAAATAAAAACCCTGTGACAAACCCAACCATGCTAGAAGAGGCGCAAGACTATATTATAGTGACCAACTCACCATTTCAGCATAATGGCCACTGCTTTTTTCCATCAGTTTTCCTTTCCAATTTTGTGTCTAGAGGGAGTGAAACTGCAGGGCTAATTTTAAAATTGTTTTGTTAGTCCCAGTTGGTGGGATTATCCTGTGAGATTTCCTTATTTAAGAAAAAGGGAATGAACTGAAAGGGTGAAAATAGGAACTTCAGAAATTGAAAAATTAACACCTTGTGTCCTAAAAGTATTTTTCATATTTTATAAACAATAGCTTCCAAAAAAGCCTTTGTGTACGTATATCATGTGATGGGCATGTTCTTATATTTTCCAAGTAAAAGGATTATACAAATAATTTAGCTCCAAAATTATTTTGCAAAAGCTGCAAAGATTAAAGATCATTTCACCTACACAGCTGCCATCTCATTTAAATTTGCATCCAATCTACAGTAATTATGAACACACACACACACATGCACGCACACATACACTGTAGCTATCTACTACACTAGATTGAAAAAAGATCCCTTATAAATGAAATCTTTACACGCTTCTATGAGAAGCTACAAAACTGAATAAAAGAATCCATCAGGGTGCATTGTTTCAGCTTTCAGAGTGGGTACTAAATACTGACAAATACTTTTCTTCCTCTTAGGAAGAAATAAGTGAAATTAATTCAGTTTTGAACATTTATTTCAGAAAAGATGACAGATTTCTGTATGTAGACATCAGCCCACTTTTGCTATGCATAGGATGACCTTCAATTGAACTGTGGAAAGTAAATGGCAGGAAAGTTTCCTGAAAAAGTTTAGCAAGGATATAAGAGATTAATGAACGTATTTGTGTTGGACACCCTCCCCTGTATAGCATATTCAGAGTGATAGAATCATGTTATTTATTGTATTTTTCAGATCATTTGCAATGTTAATTTATATGAGTTTGATATCGCTTTTGTCTTTTAGTTGTGTGTTATTCTGAGAAATCCCTGGGGAAGGAAAGGATTTATATGCTTTGTGTACACATTCTGCAGACTAAGCACTCTGGCATAATTATTTTTGGCACTCACTAACTGATTAAAACATCCAATTTAACTCATGATCAGTAAGATTAAACCTTTTTAATATACCTCAAAAGTAAATTATCATTTGCTACTCAAACATCCCTTTCTGCACATGTCCCCAATAAAGCTGTTCTTTTTTTCGTTAATGTACCTTTTAACGAGGATTCCCTTTTATTTCTTCCTCTGGGCAAAACTGCCTTATCCTTTATAGAGAGGTAGGAACAAAGATGAGATGGAAGCTGACTGTGCTACTACATGGGTTTCTAATGTCATTCCAATTATAAGTCACTCTTTTTTTGTGTGTTCTGTACAGACTCAGCTGTTAAAGAAAACACATCCCTGCTTTGTGTTTACTTGATGTACAGATAAATGTCAGCAGTTAGGAGGAAATAATATTTGAAAAAAATCATTTGCATGACTCAGAATAAAATTGTGCAGGCTTTTACTTCATTTGGCAATAGCTGTTTTTGATTTTTTTTTTTTTTTTAGGATATGTTACATTTTAATTTTGCAACAGGGCCCATGTAACAACATGTTCAAACCATGCTTCAGCATTAGAACCTGGAGGGAAGAAAAACAGTGGCTCCTAAAGAATGAAAACCCCTCTGTAGCCCTGCAGTAGAAAGGAAGCAGAAAGGCAGAGCCCAAAATAGGATGGACACCCAGACAGGTATCACTGAAAATAAGGAATACACGAGCCTCTTTGGCCACCACTGGTAATGTGCTCTCCTTAGCTGGGACCAACATGGAAGTCTAGGACAAAGTCACAGGACAAAGGTCATAAACTTAGCAGAACATGGTGACTGTATAGCTTTTGCAGCCTGTTAGCCACCTGGATTTTGTCCAATTAGCTCAGAATGATGTATCTGTGAGTGAAGAAACCTTGTTTTAGAAAAATCTGGTCAACCTAGCTTACTTTCTTATGCGATGCCACTTATGCGCTGCCACCAATCCAAGCTGTTATCACCAATACAGCTCTCTGAAAGAGTTGCATCTAACCCGCAGTAAAGATACTTTTGTGATCAAAGCTCTTAATATTTCAAAACTGAGGCGGTTAAAGTTGGGCAACAATTCGGAAAATGTTCATTGTGGAAAAAGCCAACGTAAAATTAAGCATCGACTTTTAAGCTAGCTGCTGTATCTGTTTCCTTTATTTGTCTTTCCACACAGAAAAGGGTTGTCATAGAAGCAAGCTACCATCAGGGTTTAGAAACTCTGAAAAATAACTCTTTGTGTCTGATAAAACAAAACAAGACCGAAGGAAACAGCTTCTGAGAAGGCAGCTCCGGGCAGCTCTCCATGCCAAGTCAAGTTCATTAGGGGGTTGCACCCTCAGTAGTGATGCAATACTCCATTACTCTCTGCTTTAACTGATTTATTTTAAGCACAGGAAGAAAAGTCAAGATTGGACAGAGAAATAGACAATTGCTTTTGGCCTGTTGTGGCTGAGTTTACATGTAGAGGTGCCTTCTGGTCTAGTTGCTGAAGGGGAAACAAGTACAAATGTCTCGGCCTTGGCTGTTAGGGTCTGATTATAAGCACTGTGCTAGAGAATTCATGGATTATTCATGTGTAATTACAGATAGCTATTGTGCTCTTTTAAATCATCCCTATGGCCCATTATGGCCCATAACAACTGAAATAGCAATTGTCATAGTAAGGTTTGGGCTCTGTCATAGAGTGTAGGCTCTAATCAATAATGATGAATGGTAAAATTTAGCATCAAGCAGGAGAAAGTCTAGTTGCCTCCCGCCATAAATCTGTACAAATACCAAGCCGTGCAGCTGCTGGATCTGGAAATTTAAAAGGCAACACTCTCCCTCCACCCCCTACACACTCACCTCTATAAAAGTTGAAAAAGGAGAAATGTGCAATATGTCAATTCTAATAATCCACATGCTGTTAAGACACTTTTCTATTTATTCAAAGCGGGGTGAACCCTAGGTTGTTTTCAAGGTCAATTCCAGGTGAAAGGGGGGTCATCTGGAGGCCACCTCGGCTCCCATGCAGGTCAATAACGCCTCCTCGCTGCCCCAGAAGACAAGCTGCTCACACCCAATCAATCCACCAACGCTGCCGCTGCACCCAGCGTAATGAACAGTGAATAAATGTAGCCTATCATCACAAAACATGCTTTTTAAGTACCTTCCCTTTTCATGTAAAACCTCTCGCTGTCAAATTCTACATTCACTCATCCAGCAGTGAGTAGCAAAAGTGAGAAATCAGGCTCTCATTGGGGTTGGTAAAAGGTCATTGCTGACAGACACGGAGGTTAAACTGCCGAGTTAAAATACTGTTCATTACCCACTGCAGCTTTTTGCTAACTACACTTCTTTGTGTTACAGTCAAGCAGTACATCAATATGCCCCTCCTCCTAATTCATTAGCAATTGTTGAATTGTACAGAAGGGGGAAAAAGAAGGATTGATCTTTTATATGTTTTTTTTTTTTTTTTTTTTTTTTTTTCCCAGTGTCAGATACTTTTACATCTTTATCCACTCGGTATTAAATACTCTGCTCTCACACTATGCTGTCTGCTTGCGATGAACAGTCATCGTTATGGGTACAATTCCTGAAGGCAGAGACGGACAGTTCATCTGAAACCCCAAAGGTTTGGGGCTGCTCAAGCAATGGCTTCTTTTCTCTTGCACTTTTTATTAATTGCCCTTTGCATAACGGCATCTGTATATCAGTAAACTTGAAATTTTGCAGTGCAACTATGTCATATTGAGACATGTTTGAAGTACAAATCAAGGAAAAATATGCTCCTCCTGCAGATGAAGTAAAAATGGTTAAAAGCAGACATAACATACTAAATTGATATCTAACTTCGATAAAATGCCTATGACCTGTTCATGCTGACTGGGTTAGATCTTTATCAAACACTATCCTCAGTGTGGATCTCAAGACACTCCCTAATCTAATATTTTATTAAGAAATGTTTAATGTCTGCATTTTTTCCACGATTAAAGAATTTTGATATATCCAAAAGAGCCATTTAGAGCAGCAAGGAATCATTGGAGTTCAAATGGAAACAGCGGAGAAGGTTTCATTTGTACCAAAGGCAGTGATTCAGTGGGAATTCTTAACAGTTGAGACCAATTTCCCAAAATGAAATTCCATTCTTTGATTAATTAATAAGTAGATGGGATTCCCTTTATTGAAATGCAAAGCTTTTGTATTTAAAGATAGCCATCTTAAAAAAATAATCTCACAGAGCAATAGAAAAATTATCTCTAATCATGAATAAAATAAAGGTTTATTTACATGCACGCTACAACAATAATTTGACTCAACAAATTACCATTATCTATTTAAATCTTTAAAAAATGCATTCAGAGATTTCTTCAGGAAAATATATCTTTTTTTTCCTCCTGTATGCTTTCTCTCTCAGTGGGACTGAAAATAAAATGTTATGACTTAAATCACAAGAGGCTAACATCATTTTTAGCAACAAGGGCTGCATAATTTCAAGACTATGAGTGAGTGGCTGACTTTAACTAAAATGTTTCAGTTCTGTGCGTATATAGGTACATAAATAATTCAGAATTAATCCCTGCAGAGGGGACAATGGGAATCGTAAATTATCCATGTGCCGTCCTCAACATTAGAGGCAATGAACCTATAGTAACAAACTATGAGTGTTACTCATTACATACATTTCACAGACACCTTAACCTTTTGAATATTAATTTCCCTCTGCAGCTTGTAGCTAGGCGGCATAATTTTTTTTCTTTCCTTTCCTGCTTCTTTCTGTGCCTTCATTCTTTCTCTCTCTCTCTCTTTTTAACCTTTCCTGAACAACATATCAGTTAAGCTATTGAGTAGGTTGTGAATACTGAAGGAATATTGATTCTTTTTCTAACTAAATAGTTACCGGAAAACATTTTTTTAAAAGCTAGATTGTTGTTTCAGTAATATTACATGCAGCACTTTATGTACTCAGAGATTAGGTATGTGTAAAATACTGGCTTAGCTATTTGATGCAGTCTGATGCATGTAAATCCATGGTTCATGGCTACCTCTAAACACCAGGAAGGCTTTGGAACCCTTACTGTTTTCTGATGCCTATAAATGTCAGAATCATTTTATGATTTCTAAGCTTCCCAAGTTTTCCATTAGAAAGGTGGAAAGTGTATTTCATCAGGATCCAAGAGAGATCACAATAATATAATATTCACCTAACATTTTTTCTCTGGTAACTAAGTGATGGGGTGTTTTGGCTTTGTTTTGTTTGGCTGTTTTTTCTTTTCTTTAAACTCTAAATATGGCACATAAGAATAAAATTTTTCTGAAAACTATATTCAAAGGGAGACTTTAAGTAACTCATCACAAAATATTGCACCTCTGTCAGAGTCATGAAAACATAAAGAGTGTATTTTCTTTGGAAGCATTTTTCCAGAGAAGATGATTTCAGGAACAACACTGAAACCATACTTAAAAGCTTCAATACTGAAACCATACTTAGAGGCTTTTAAACACACAAGAAGAGTCAATGGAAAGGTTATGTTCAGTGTGCAGCAATTATGAAACAAATTATACAGACACTTGCACATTTCAGGTTTAGCTGAAATTATACCCTGACTGTTCCGTAAACCCTTACTTCTCTTAGGAAACTCTACTGGGGCTTTTCATAAGAGGGTTTAGAGGATCAATATCCATTTGGAAAGCTCATGATGCTATTTCTGTTAAAAAGTGGAGCAGAACAATACTGTCAGGATGCTAATCCCCTGATTTCAAGGGGACTTTATTCACATGAATAAGGGTTGCAAGTTCAGGCTAAGGTCTGTTAGGTGATTACTATGCATTTTTCTACTTTCTGTGTATATTCATATATTTTTCTGTGAGCATCTACCGCTGCTTTGATAGAAACAGGAGTACTGGTCTAGGTAGATGTTTGGTCAGACCCAGTAAAGGGTAATAGTACCAAGTTCTTTGCCAGGTGCATCCAGAGAACTGATTTGCTTTGAGTTACAGTTATTTCCACGAAATAATAGTATGAAAAAAGCAGAAGTTCTGATGCTTTGTTCCACATGATTTAAAAAAATTATTCATGTTGTTTTTTCTATGCAGGCCCCTTGCTCCCGTCTTTGCTTCCCCAGATCTCTCTGACATAGTGGGATGGGTGTGGGGAAGGCATACTAATACCTTTCCCTAACATGATATGCAAAGGAATTGAGATGTGCTTTGCATCGGGTCTAGCTACCTCTGATTTCTCCATCCTCAGGCATAACAAATCTCTTTACGTCAAGGTTGACCTGGGATATCCAGTGTTTTCATGTGTGTCTGAAGAACCGCTTGGCCTCACGACCCCATATTCACTGCAAGAGTTTGAGTGGCACACCTACACTGGTCATTACTTGATTTAATAATCCTACGCTTAAAATGATCCTACATTGTCATCAGCATTTCTTGTACAAGACTTTATAATTTCTACTTTCTGTTTTGTGATCTTGAGATTGGGTTTGTTTCATCTATGGAAATTGCCCCGTTTTTTCATCACTCTTAAGCACTGTATCATTATATTTCCTGAAGTATGCACGACTATCCATTTTGAAAAATGGAATAAACCACTTTTTTTACTGGGCAAACCTGCTTTCTCTGATTCCTACAAGCCACACTTGAAGTGGATTCTTCCTCTTCTTGTTTTTATTAACTTAATACTGCATTAAAATGCATGTATCATATCATCATACATGCATTAGAAAATGCCAGCACACAAGAGTATTTTTGTGCCTGGCAAGGAAGATATCTGTAGACTGATTTAGCTTTTTAAATTATTTGAGCATAAACAATTCAGATGCAAAGATTCTCTGTGATGGCAAAATATGAAATAAATTGGTGTCTTGTCACCATGTGAAATTCCATTGAAATACCCCAATTTATGCCATTTATTGGAAGACAAGCACTTATTTCTTTCACTGTCTTCAGAAAAAATATATCATAGAATATTTTGAGTTAGAAATCATGCTAACCACAATATTAAGCATGTTTCCAGGCAGAAAATATGAGTATAAAGTGTCCACAAAAACATGGTTGTGTGGTTATGCTAAGAAGAAGTAGAAAAAAAAAGGCAAAATAAATATTCAAGTATAGAATTTATGTTAAATGAACTTGCGATAATTGTGTGCTAAAAAAATAAATCACGTTAACCCACTTGACTGAGACTTACATGGTTTCTCTTCTTAGAGAGAGAACCCTCATAAACCACAGCCCAATTATTCAATTTCCCTTACTAATTATGGAAACTACTCATTTCTTGGCCTGAAGCACTAGATGATGTATCTCTGAAGGGCAACACAAGATTTATCATAATCTGTGGCTCTCTTTATTTAATGAGAATAAAAATAAATACTTTGGAAGTTCCAGTGTTACAGGTAACTTTGGATTCTAGGTTGAATTTAATTGATGAGTTCTCTTGTACTGAATATTACAACTCAGAGCTTTTTCTGCTGTAAGATAGTTGAAAAGATTGGGGTATTCATTAAACGCAACAAACCCCAAGTACAGATAAAGAACAAATTTGTCACTAGCTCTAACAAGGCTACAAACCATCCCCTATTGCCCACCATGACCTGCTTTGCCTATCACAACATGGAGATGTTATCTGCCATGATCCATTTAAAGAATGCATTTAAACACAATTCCATCTCATCTCAGATCAGCACGTAAATGCATGGTTCATCTGATTTCATGTGTATTCCAGGGCTGTCCTGAACTAGTGGGTAGGAGGTGACTAAAAGGAGATAGACAATGTCAAGGAAGATCTAAAGACCTGACCTGGCAAACATAAAATAAGTTGGATTCTGCAGTGGGCTTCAGAAGGTTATTTTTCTTTTTAAAGCAAAGAAGAATCAGATACAAAATTTCCTCTCTGAAAGCAGAAAAAGCAGCTCTTGGAAGAGGTTCTTCTATGTCCACCTCTTATTTTGAGCTAAGCATGAGAGGTGGGATGCACCTGCCAACAAATATATCTGCAGCAAGGACGTTTACCCTTGTGTCTCTACAATCACTGGAGAAAATATTTTCTTGTGGCACAACCGACTTAATCTCAAAGCACGTATCTAAAACGCATGGGCTGGATTACCTCCTAAAAGTGCCTGTTCACTTAATTTCTCTCCACTGCTGTAAAAAGAATTTGGACACAGCTGTAGACAGCTCAAGTTACGCAAGACACCACAAAAACTGTCCCAGTCTAGCCCAAAGCGTTTAACTGTAGCAAAAGGTATTATTTCCTTTCAACATCGAATATGGAACAGGCAAAGTTTAGGAAATGGCTTAGTATACAATGGGCCAAAATCTCATATTCTTTACATAAGAGTGGTGACCAAGTACAAAGCAATCCTGTGCTGTCAGCCTGAAAATTTTTTGCATATTTTTTATCAGACATTTTGCAAGCTTTTTTCATAACACTTACCTCAGGTTGTTTTTCTACACTGCTGTTTTTGCTGCTGTTGTTATTTTAATCAACTGTTCTCATAAATTTCTTTCCTAGATTTTATCCTACTGTTTAGGAAATTGAGAGGATTGTCTGGAGCTTATGTTCTACCCTTGGATACATTGATTACAACAGGGCAATCAGCAAGTGTCTGGGCAGTTAAACACTATTATCATAAACACAGCCTCCTTGTTTCTGAAGTGCTTCATTCTCTACTCAGATATAAACAGAGCTGTTGTGACTTTTTAAAAATAAACAGAACTGTGCTTATATTCCAGCATCATTATGCGCTTTCCAAGGAAAGTTCTTCTAATTATTGTCAGTTTCTCTTAACCATAGCTTTTCTGTGAAGAAGCTATTGACAATGTTCTGGCTAACTTCTGGAGCAAGTCTGATCTGGTTGTTCACTTGACAGATGTTGGCCTGTGTTATGCCCTAGTTTCTACAAAGAGTTGGAAAAATCTGCCAAACAGCAAATCAGATGAATGATATGACCATTGCTAAGGGGAATGGTCTGGGAGCTTGAATCCCATGTATGTGTATCTCAGTATGGGAATCCTGGTGAAGTTGCAAAAAAGTTAATCATGAAACTTGTGAGACCAGGTAAATTGAAGTAAATGAACAAAATCTGTAAAATAAGAAACAGTAGGTAAAAAAGGTCATAAAACAGCTATTGAAAGACACCAAAGGATAGCCAGAGATACCCAGTGCTGAACATACCTCTGAGAGGTGGTTTAAGTGAAAGCAAGCATTTGTAACCAAAAAAGTAAATTATGTAAAGACTAAGAGCAGAGATAATGATTATAGAGGATATCACAATCAATAGCTGATGGACTTAGTAGATCAGAGAATCAAATATAGTATGTTGAAACAAAATTACATGACTCCTCTGCTTCTTGTCTGAGTCTGCTTAAGCATAATCAATTTCCTTTCCAAAAACAAACAACGAGGAGAAACAATCTAGTAGTTTCTTATTAAAACAAAACCAAATCCAAAGACAAACAAAAAAGTTCAACAAACTAAGTTAATATCAAGCATCTGGCATTGTCAATATCAGATGATAACTGAATGTCTGTACTAGAAGTAGCAGAAACTGCAGGAACTTGAAATGAGGTAGGAAAGAGGAAAGGAGGGAAGGGGAAGGGAACTAAATATCTCTTTATGGGTAACTATGGGTTTTCTTCTAACAAAAAAATTGATAAACCCATAGAAATGTGCTATTCAGGTATGTTCAGAAAAATACTTGTTAGTAGTCAGGAAGTAGTCAGGAAGCTGACATTTCCTTTGAGAAAAATAAAGGTTAGGGTGACATTGTTTGTTGCTGACATACCCATTTGGATTGTCTACTTGTTGCGCAGAGCGCTGTAATATTTGGCTAGTCTCACCTGACTCTGCATTAGCATAACCTTATCTAAATCTGCCCACACCTGAGAACGCCAGAGAACGTGGTTTTAGCTGCACTTTTGCAGGCACTGTTGGCACTTTCTCAGTGCAGCTTTGTGTTGTGGGTTTTATAAGTGTTTGAACGTTCCACTCATAGCAGAGAAAGTATAGGAAGTGTTAAGAATTTGTAGTGATCATCCCTAGCTGTGCTCGGAGTATAATGCTGTGACACAACAGAGCTTATGTTATAAGGACAAGTCCTGGATTTTAAACCTGACATAGTTTAGTATTCTCTTTTTCATAAATCACTTTTCCTTATTTGCCACCCAATGAACACTATACAAAAGCATTTTTGCAAGCTTTTCAGATAGTAATAAAGCAAGTTTCTGTGTAGAAAAATTGTGTCTTATGATGGCAAAACATATATCCATATTTTTAACCTTTGCTAATAGAAATCAAAGACCACAGCCATACACGCTGTATTGGTATTGATACACTGAACGTGCATCAGCTCAACTGTAGGTGCTTCAAAACCTGTCCCCACATGTAAAAGGAAAACAAACAAAACCCCCCAAATCCCCTCTACAATACTGTTGGAAGAGACAAAACCAAGGAATGTTGGAAAACATAAATTAAAATTCAACCTTGAACAATAACCTGTGTCACATTAAGATTAAACATTCATTTTGTACTGGATATACATGAAGTTAACATCAAAAATACATGCAGCCATTTCCAAACTAAAACAACCTGCTCAGCCTTCTGAATTTTCCAGTCTTCTGAAGTAACAACTGGTTTATGACTACCAGGGCCAGGCACTGAATCTGCAGGTTTGGGACACTGTCTGTTAGGATAACGAAAATCTCTAGCTAAATGCATAGGTAATCCAAACTGGCAATTTAATTTTGCTAGAAATTGAAATTAAAAACTGTAACACTGAGGAAAGCTATACCTCGTTGTGTCTCAGCCACAAAAAGATAAAAATATTTTAAAATAGGTTCTAACGTTGCAAATTAAAGCACAAAAAAAGAGTTTAGTTTGTTTTGTTTTGTTTTTTTCCTGGAAGAACAGGGAACAAAAGAAAACAAACCCCACTGAAAGATATTCAGAGCCCCATTAAAAAAGGTGAGTCAAGCAACCGAATAGAACAAACATATCATAAACAGAAAAAAATGTATGTAAGTACATACTATTAATTTATAAACACATAAATATACACTAAATAATACATTAAACTGGAGATATATGTGAGATAAAGTAAAGGTTAACAATAATATAATGTCAGAAAAGTAATGTGTGCTGTTCAGAAGTCAGGAGCAAAAGTTTAATTTCTTCAATTTGTTGGATTTTCAATGACTGGAAAGAGAAGTAGCTTGACGTCTGGCTTCAGAAACTGTAAGAGTGAAGGCAAACTCAGGACTCAACATTATCTCAAAAAAAAAAAGAGTGTACACTCTGAAGCATATCAAAATTATAACAGGTAATGCATGATGGGTTTTGTGCAGTGAGCTAATTAACAAACAAACAAAAAATGTAGCAATTTACACAGATGCCCCGTCAAACACTACAGGGGAAGCACAGATGGGGCACCATCAAGTGGCATAAATGCTCTAGTACTCATTTATAAAATCTGCATAATTCTTCTGAACATCTGAAGGCCTGCAAAAAAACACATTTAAAAATAAGGATGGAAATACCACCATGTATTAAAAATCGCAAAAATATATGTGTGTATATATAGATGATGATAAGGCAAGGAGTGGTGTTTAGGTCATGGCTGCTTCACAATCTCTGAAGTTTAGGTAAAAAAACCATGGTAGAGAGACAAAAGGATATGTTGTGGGCAGACACTAAATATTAAGTCCTTCTAACCTCAGCTGAATGAAGCTCAGTACAGACTACTTTTTCAAGAAATCTGTTGCACTTCCAAAGTTTTGGTCACTTGGCACTTTTAGGCTCGTTTCATCTAACTTATTTCGTTTTTTTCAAACTCCTCTAGCTCATTTTAATTTAATTTTCATGGAGAGTCATCCCTGGATTGTATTTATTTTTGGGTCCTTGGTTTTGTTCGAAGAAATCTTCCTCTCATTTATGATCACAGTTCACTGCATCACAGCTTTTGAAAGGGTTTTAGATAGTGACGTGTAACAACTTTTTAATTTTTCCATTTAAGTGTTGTTACTAAGATGTCATCATCACTCAAACAGAAAAGAATTGCATACCACACTGTGCCATAGCTCCAGATATCTGGATCAAACGGTGCACTGTTCTCAAATATCTTTTTGTCTATTCGTTCCCTCAGTAAGCAGTGGCAAAAACCAAAAGGGTGCAAAAAGCTGCACCCTTTAAAAAGCAAATGCATGAAACATCCCTTTTCATCATTTTTATAATAAACTTTCTATTTCTTGAACGTACTTTTGAGCCCTCCACACTGGCAAAAATCATTCTCATGGAGCTATGATATGAGCCAAGTGTATTTTGTATTTTATTAGAAAACACATTAGTAAAATATCTTGCTTTCCCCTTTGTGAGGGGACTAAGATCCTTCTCCTGAGAGCTTTTTGTTGGTTTGTTTGCTGCTGTTGAATGATCCTTGGCTGTACAGTGGAAAGGGCATTCCTTTAGGACTTTAAAGGCAAAGTAGAAAAAATGACATAAAAGCCTTGCTTGGATTTGATTGATGCACTCTCATATTTGAAGTTCACTCACAGCTTTGTGCTAGAAGACCAGGGTCACTCCATCCAGTCCTCTAATGAGACTGTGCATGAACACTTGCAGCTTTGCAGGCCTTGTTTTAATCAGAGATTGAGAAACACTCCTGACTGATAGTCTTCAGGATCAGATCTAAACAGAAAATAACATGCTCGATTTGGCCTCTGAAGGTGGGTTGAGCAAATCTTTGTGATGTATTGGAGCATTTGCTGAGTGCAAGCGCACGTGGTATGGTTCCTATTTCTGTCGGCAAATACAAATTTTTCACTCAGCAGGCATAATCAGAGCTAACTCGAGAGGAGAAATAACAAAAACTCAACAGCCCTTAGCAACTCAGCATGGCATAGAGGGATTTAAGACTTTAGCATTTTATCTCTATCAGTATGAAAATGTATGAGGAAATCTGAACTTTGGAAGTGCAAATAAACACATTTAACACATTATAAACCACCTATTCTACCAATGACTCCTGGGTCTTTTCTTTTTCTATTTTCCTTTGCCAGCCTCTCTCTCCTGAAATAATAAAGCTGGTTCATTAATTTGGGTTTAAACTAAAAACAATTTGTTTTGACAGAGTTACTTTAGAGGTAAGGGGGGAAGTGTGCACAATCTATTGTTAGCATCTCTAAACTGAGAATGGAGACAAAATCATGTTCTGCATTTCACAATGTTTTGCTTCTCTGCAGCTCCTGTTTACTTCCTTTCTCTTGGCTGAGAGACAAATCCAATCCAGCGCTTGAGGTTGCTGAGGACATGATGACAATAAAAGTGTGAGGTATCTTCCTTAAATTTAATTTAGGTAATTGCGTTCTGCAAATGTAAAATTGACTCTGTAGTTTTAACTAAAAATATTTGCTTTACCTCCTAGGAACTGCTGTGTCAATGGATGTGGTTTACAGTCACTAACGTTTCACTATGTGTGAATGTCTGTATATAGGTAGAGACTTTGGAAAGGAAAAGAGGAATTTTTATGGTGGATGGCAGACCACTAAGGAACTGGAAGAAAAATAAATTCACAAGCTGATATGAACACTGAAAAGCATTTGAAACACTGAAGATTTAACACAGTGGTTCTTTCTCAGCTTGCTTCCCTGTCATCCCTGGGTTACTATATTTGTTTTCTACATCTCCCTCTTTATTGTTTAATCTGCATCAGTTGCATCTCCCCATGTGCTGTTTTCCACACCGTGTTAGCCTGTGTCCCTACAACAAACAAAGCTGTACTCCTGCCTCCTCTGAACTGCGTTGCAGGACTGGACATCACAAGCTACTGCACTTGCATTTCATCACTGGGTACCCTTTAACACATTCACCTCCCACGAAAATGTACTAAAAAGCGCTTCTTCGCAAGAACAACAGAACAAGCGTGGATTTCGTAGCCAAGCAACTAAACAACAAGAAAAAAATGAAAAATAAAAAGAAAGTGTTTAAGTTGCCCTAAATTTAGAATGACTTCTCTGGCTTAGTCCAGATTTCTCCTCAAAATGCAATTTTTGGTAAAGATATACCATGTAAGCTTTGAAGAGACCGCTTCTGTGTGGGGCAATTTAGAAATCAAGCTTTTAATGGGAAATGTACTTAACTATAGAATGACTGAAGAGCCTGAAATAAACTAGTGAATGGCTTCAGACTGACAGATTTACAAGTGCAAAACAGTAGATTTCCATTTCTCTACCAGAATTTGCAAAGGCTGTACCTGTTAGTACTGATTTTGATATCAGGTGCCAGGCTGTTAGAATCACTATTTGTTTTCATTCCCAGTGAGTTTCTTCTGTTGCTTTTAGCATGCCACTACAAAAAACTTTTACTGAGTAGATCTAACTGCTAATCACTTACTCAGAGCTGAAAGCAGAAACCTGTTATGAATCATTTTGTGGGTATTAATAGACAATGAATTCTCTCACATCTTCAGGTTTAATTCTTTCTCTCCAGATAATATCCCTTATTTCAATTACAGTGTTTATCTTTTGAAGACAACTAACCCTCCCTCTAATTGCATTATTCCTAGAAACACCTTGTTGGTTTTTATCTTCATACTTTACAGCTCAATATGAAAAGCAGCATCCTTAAATCTTTGCTATCTCATGGGCCACAACACTGAAGAAGGAAAATGTTGTTGCACAGGCCATAATTTGGTGTCCATGTCAACCTGATCTGTGACAGGTATGGCAGCCCCATTTTAACACTTTTGCAGAGTGGTCAAGCTGCTGCATTGTATTTCCCAAGGGCAGATGCTGAATTTGAGCGGTGGAGTAGCAAACTCCAGCTGAAGTGCAGAAATTCACCCGAATGAGGCAGTTCAACCATCCAGTTGCAGTGCGAGTGGGTCTCTAGTGAAGAGCATATCTGAAGACTCTGCCTAGAGACAGGAGAAGTTCAGGCTGGAGAATGAGATCAAACCAGCAGTATCATGAGGACAGATCTGCTTTCAACCAGTGAGTCTGCAAACACTGACATCAAGTGTGCACCTTTGTGAGCCCTCCATTATGTTCACACATTACTTCTGGGAATAAAGTAAGACTCTAATTTTATTTATTATTTTTTTAATTAAGATGTGGCAAACACTGGAATTGGCTCATTTACTTTAGTTCTTCTTAAAGAGAAGATCTCCTAAACTAGCCATGTCCTTATTGAAAGCAATTGCTTAGAGAAGCATCAACTGTGTTGAAGTTCCTTCTGGACTTCCCTTCTCATGTCAAGAATGGGCAGTGCTGAGCACGGGCAAAACCATTGCTCTGTCCTGGGGAGAGTTTTACGGAGGAAATTTAGGGGAAAGGAGTGGTCACCTCTGCTCACCACTAACATAAAGACATCCTTCAGCTTCTTTGCCTGAGAAACCAAAGCTTTTCAGAAAATATCAGATCATGTATCAGTTATCCAGCACTATACTAAACAAGAAAAAAGAATTATGATGTCCTTTTTGTTTAGATAGCTGACACTTGTTTAATGTTTTCTTTTCCTTTGGAAACAATCATCTCACCAGTCCTCCTCCTTTTCTAAATTAACTTAGGGCTTGCCGGATTTCTTGGTGAATTTCCAGTTTTTACTGCTTCACTAGCCAGATCTCATCCAAAAAATGCTCTTGCTAGAGCCTGAGTTAACTCAGATTTGCCATAAATATAAATCTCAATTTATAAAACCCAGCATCTAGTGCCTTCATAAAGTATTTGTTATCTGATATGCTGATTTACCTTCTTTCACGTAATTTTTCTAATATCAGTTGCCCTTACTGGACTCACACGTTATTTGCTTAAATGTTAGACTTATGTTACATTTTAAAAAAATAATCATATGGCAAACATTATTATCAAAAGCAGCTGGTTGGGGGGAATTTAGTCTGGCCCTGCACCTTTGAAAAGACTGTAGCTGGTTACTCGAGCTACATAAATTAGTAAAGTAAAAATAAGAGATCAGAGAGAAGAAAAGGTGAAATCTGGTGAAGCATGGATAGATATTGATTTTAAAAGAGCTCTTATTCCACAGTTACTAACCTCTTATTTGTCTTCTCCCTCTTCCTGAAGTGTATTTACTGCTATACGTGTTTTTTTCTCAAGCGTCACAGAGAAGCAATACATGTCTGGCTGAGATAATAAAGGATATGAGAGTAATAAAAAGGTCTTGTCTAAAGAGAAATTAGTGTGCTTGAAAATACAGGGTCAAATTCCCCTATTAATTTCAGCAGTGAAGCTTTATTGAAAATCAGTGGGGATACAGTAACAAAACAGAAGAAAATGTGCCCTTAAAAGCTGTCTGGGGTCCGTGTGGTGTGCAGTCAGTGGACCTGCTTCTCTTTTGAATCCAATCACTTATCGTTTTCTAAAATGAAGCAAATTAGTGAGACTCATAGTGCTATTGCAGTAATGCCTGCCTGTAGTGATACAACACATAATATATTAATATCCCCAAAACTCTCTTCTACACCATCAAAGTACATGTATAAATCAAAGTGAGACATCTAACTTAAGTACAACAATATGATAAGATCAAATTAAACTAGTGGCATTCTTTCTCTCTGAGGGCAGGAACATCCTGTTCTGAAAAAGGCTCATGAAAGTTCAAGACAGAAAATTTCAGAATAATGTGTAATTGAACTACTGTCTTTCTAAGCTCATGAGTTTATTGTTTGCATTTACATTAAGAAATGATGTTTCAGACCTTTCACATTATGTACTATAATGATTTTGGGTATAATAAAACAATAGAGATTAATATTAATATATTTAAATTAAGGCAATGGCTACAAGTTTTCATCATGTATGTAAAGATCTATATGGCACATGATATCATAAGGTGTCATAAATAAGTGAATTTATAATTAGAATGCATTTATTTAAATATAGCAGCATGGTAATATTCTCTATATATCTGCAGTCCAAGGAAAGCTGTGAGTAGAGTCACCATGAGGAAAAGCCTTCAGAGGCAAAACCCTAAAATAATAGAAGTATCTACCTCTTATGCAGAGCAAACAGAAAGAAGGAAAATCATTTGCAGAGGCTCTTGAAAAATATCATCACCTGTGTTAGGTAACTAGATACAAACATACACTTACCTAATTTCTGCTTATCTGGTACCTTGCAGCTATAGCAGGAGCATTACTTTCTTTGGTAACTGCAGATAAAATCTGCACCCCACCCAGAGTAATAAACAATCTGGAAAAGAAACAAAACAAGATTTATCATTATATTTTCTTTTGCTTAATTCAGCTGTATTTTGGCTCCACGTCTGTGGCTTGAACACATTCCTGTTAGGGCAACAGCTAGTTTCCCTGACCCAGGGACAGTGCCAGAAGCAGTGACTTGGCCAAGTTGGCTCAGGTTATGGACCAGGCACCCCCTGGCCAAGCAGCTGCCATACTCACATCCACCTTTCATCATCATCTTGGGACCTGGCAGAAACATTATTTCTTTTTTTTTAAAAAAAAGCACTTTCCTTTGCTTGGATGTACAGCTCCACATTCCGGTAACAGCATTTCGGAGGCCTTCCTGCAGGTTTTGCACTCAGCAAATTCCTCTGTGTGTCTGTGTTATTTTGCATGTTCTCAGTGATATACAGAGTTTAAAAAAAAAAAAAAAGAAAAAAAAAAGAAAACTAAGCTCACCTGGCTGGTTTTCTAGGCTACTTCATAAAAAATGAACAAATGCTACATTGCCCATATTAGCAGTGGGCACCAACTTACCTGTGAGTTTGTGTAAGCAGAAAATAGACAGTTTGGACTTCTCATTACTTCCTTTAGAAATATAAACAGAAAATGAATTATTGAAATGTTTTTATTTCAACAAATAGGAATAAATCCCTGAAACCTTTTAAAATGAAAAGCTTTCTTTGTGATGCAATTATAACAAAGCTAGTAAAAATATATAGTAAGTTCATATTTCATCATTGCAGTAAAGGATGTACAGACATCCTGTAAGAGCCAGCAAGACTCAAAATTAAGGGTATATGAAAGTACAATACATGAAACAGGCACCAAGTCATTAAAACATAGGAAGCAGAGGATGAAAAGGAGCATGCTTTCCATTCTTAGACAAGTATCAGTTATAAATAACTGCTCTCCAAACACAAATGTTTCTGAATCAAAGAAAGAGAAAAAAAAAAAAAAAGAAAAGCAAAGGTCTAACTGCCATGTAAACTCATTTTAAATGTCATGTCTTATTAGAACCCAATAAGTGGAATGTCTGTTTTCCCCCTTTGGTTGAGCCATCAAATTTGTCAAAATTTTATGATAATTCATTCCATCATTCCTCAGACATTTAAATGACAGACAGTCCTTGGGAAAAAAAAATCCCTGTAATCCTACTCTTCATGTTAAACTGCCTCTAGAGAGGTTTTTAAAATATACCACATCATGGTAGGAGCAGAGCCCTAAACTTCTCAATTCCACTTATGATTTGCTGCCTTTTTGGAAAATGACAATAAATTGGCTCTCTACTATTCTTGACCTCTTGACTTCTGAACCATGGCTGTCCATGCCTTAACTTTGCTTGTTTAAGTCAGCAGCTATCGTATCACTCTGATCCTCTCCCAGAGGGTCTGGAGATTTAAGTCTCCTGAACGGTTAAGCTCCCCCTCTAGTGTTCACTGCTCATCACATTATTCCTCCAAGAAGAAGGGAAGAGACATGTCACTTTATAACTTCTCACAGAGACTGTTCCTACTCCCTTATAGCTTAAGAGTATAATGGCAGTGGCAAGAAGATTAAAAGGTAAATAGAGCCTTTTAAACGTGTTTGTATTTGGCTTCTTTCAGCTAGCTCTGTAAGAACAAACAGAAAATAACAATGAAGATTCTAATTTAAAATTAGTGCAAAACAATGCCTCATCTTTCAAAAAATATCTAGTGGCACGCAGAGTATCTGAAACAGTCAGCGTTTAGAAGGCAAACAATAGTATAGCATTATCCCTGGGAAGGCATTTATTTGTACACAGGTGAGTAAGTTAATAACTGAAACCAACGCGCGAGAATTCTTCATTTCAGTGCTGATTACTAATCAAATTGGGATAAGGGATTCTCACATATCTCTTTCCTTACTCAGTCTTGTTAGTGACATGCAAAAGACATCCTTTATTGCTTGAGGGTCAGTATATTCATATATATGCATGCTCATCAATGATTTGGATTTACTTTAATGAAACAAAATCTAAATGAAAATCAGTTACTCATAATAATCAAAATCTGGGAGTCCAAAAGGTTAAAAGTTCACTCTCTTTGTTAAACGCAGCCTTGGACCCTCAGCTAGACACAACCCAGAATTTATTGTACTGTGGAAACATGGAAAAAATAAACCCTGCCACCTCAGATGAGGGCACATCAGCATGTCATCTGCAAATCTGAATTGATTTTATTTTTAAATGCATGGTGTTTGAGTTAAACTGATGAATGTAAAAGCAGCCCCCCCTTCAAGTCCCCCCTGCAAATCCCAAACATAAAAAAAACCCCTTCGTACAATACCATTAAAAATTCAAAGCACAGATGCTGATCTGCAACAGAAAATCTTTTGTTGTCTATTAGTCCCGATAATTTTTCTGAACTGGTATCTACCTGTGATTCATTTAAGCAATACTTCTCTTCATACAGTAGCTCCTCTTTAGCTGTACAGAAATTTAAAAAAGAAAGATTAGACAGATGTCATGCTAAAAATTACCGGTTTTGTTTTAGATATGGAAACATCTATCAAATGACCACCTAGAAAAATTCTGGTGGAGCAATTCCTACTGTTCTAATGATTCTCTTGCAAAAGAAATCCTCTGGAAGATTATGTTGATTGTGCCAAAACTTCGTTTCAAAAGAAAAAAAGAAATCATGCCCTGTTTGATAACTTCTACATGGCCTATTTAACATTTGCTTTTTCAACGTGACTTTCATTATTTATTTTTTTTTAATGTTAAATATTGTAGCATGTAAAAATTTAAGTAGAAGTGTAAAACATATCTAAACAAAATCATATGCTTTAATGGAGACAGTATTATTTTTTCCTCACTATATTCTCTCATAAATGATTTCAATATCTGGCTTTTTCATTCCAAGTTGCATTGAAAACTTTAACTCCCTACTGCAGCGGACAATTCTGCCCTTCACGTGCTTCTGTGAGGTATACACATTAGCAAATTTCTGTACTTAAAATAAAGAAGTGTTTTAGAAAATACAGTTGGGAATTTTGCAAGCTTCTGAAAGTTGTTTATTCTGCTAGTGCTGCAGCAGAGCTCTGTAATCAGAACATACTCAGACTGGTTAAAGCAGCGAGTTGCAAGTACGTGTGGATTATATCTGTGCTGGGGAATTTCTAGCTGAAGTGGACAGAACTATTGAAATTCAGCTTAGTGCAATCTCTTTACAAAAGTACAGTTTCTAAAGTACTATAGAAATAAGCTGTATAAGTGCAAAGGTAGGGCATGGATTGGTTATTTTGAAAGAAAGCGACAGCTAAATATGAAACTATGAATCATCACCTTTAATACTATTTATTTTGGGTACAAGGCACTGTTGGACTGAGAGCTGAAATATAATGAGCACTGACTAATGAGGGCATTAAATCATCCGTAAAGCAAAGACCGATGCCTTCCTTATATGTAGATCACTCCATTTTGTATGCAAAAGCAAGTGTCTAAATAACACACACTTCAGTTCCTTGGCATTACAAGGGCAGTACCCATCCTGTCCTGTTGTCCTCCAGTGAACGTCCTGGAGAATCATACGTTGTTGAGGCCAAGGAGAAGATTGTCTGGTATCGAGGTGGCTGGTACTCCCCAAAAGGGCAGATGATCAGCTATGTTGCAATAGGACTGGCCTGATTCGCAGGGCAAGCAGACAAGTCAGACGAGAAACCCAACCTGAGGCAGGAAGCAAATAGAGCTCCAGTTGTAACTCAGAATCTTAATCAGTTTCTAAACAGTTCCTCTGGCAAGAAATCAGTTGCTGTGTGAAGAGGATCAGGGTGGAGAGAAACCTCTCCAGAAGAAGTAGGCAGAAATAGAGAAAATAAAGACACAGCTATGCTATCCACCACACAGACTTACCCATATGGAGAAGTCAGCATAGAGGAATGGACACAGAATTTTACTGAAGACTTTTGCTCCTCAATTCTGGTTCCTTCAACAGCAAAAGTCAAAATAAAGAGATATAAAGATTGTTTCAGACATACAAGACTAAAAGATGGTACATACTTCAAAATATATGTTAAAAAATGGTATTGACTGGTAGTATATACATAAAGTGAATAAGAGAAAGGTTAAAAATAAAGAAGGAAAAGGGAGTTTTCTCTACCATTCTCCAGGACAATGAGAATGCTTCAAAGAAATTTAAAGGAGATAACGATAGAAATGATAAGAGTTCTTCATAAAAGTGCATATAATGTCTTATTAATCGATCACACTTACTGTTACAGGAAATTATGCCCTAAATATGTTTAAATTGGCAATTTAATATACTTTACATAATTTAATATACTTTACAAAAAAAACAACACTAGAGGTAATAATAAGGTTACAATTATAAATCCTACATGAGGTTAGAAGAAAAATTCTTCACTGGCAATTTACTGAATTTGCAAGGTATCCCATTTCCTGCAGAAGATATTGGAGCATTATTTGAAATGATATAGACATTGAACATTAATTAAAACTCTGTTTTCTATGTTGCCTCTGTAGCTTTCAAAAAAGAAGTTGATAGCATAGCCATCTACTTGGAAAAAGCTTGAACTTCACACATCAAATCATTACCCAAAGAAATCATCAGTGATTGGACAACATTCTCCTCTTTCAACGAATAAAACCTGCTAAATATTTGAATAGGCCTCAGTTATCTTAAATTCTTTTCTCCCTTAACACCTGGAATGATTATATGATATAGATATCTGTCTATAAACCTTATAGGACAATAACAATGTTAAATCTGCTGTATCTGAAGTTTATATACAAGTTCATTTAGTACCCAGAAAATATTTCCTTCTTCACTAATTTCTCAAGTGTAGCTTATATAACTGCATTATATAGTTGTAAACTCAGGAATAAAACATCCTGTTGTAACTTCAATTAAATCAAAACTATTTCTGGCTTGTTTATGAGAGTGATGGGACAGAATGCTGATGTTCTTTGAACTCTCTTCCTACCTATTTAAAATATGTTTTAGGATATTGCTTCATTACTATACATCCATCTGTCTTCTACATTTTTAAAATTTAAGACTGCATAACAAAAGCTATTGCTTAATTTCTTTATTACTTTCCTTGGAGATTGTAAGGGAAATAGTTTGATGTGCTGATAGGATTTTTGTTTGCTTGTTTAATTTGGTGACAGAGTTTATACATGTGCATGTTTGTTATATATATTCGGGAAGGAATTATTTCTGGAGAGACAACTTCCGAGTCTAACTCTGTGGTCAGTTTTGTGTCCTTTCTTATCTCTGGTGGGAGTTCATTCCATAATCGAGGCTGAGCCTGTGAAGTGGGTAACTTTTTTATTCTGCTCTTAAGCATCCCTCCTGTTAGTCAACAATTGTGCTGAACTGCTGCCATGAAAGGTCATGGAAGGAAAGCTGATCTCTCGGATATCAAGGATCAGACCCTTGGAGGGATCTGAGCAGCAGGCCAGAGACCTTGAACCAGACACTGCCATCAGTACAAAGCCAATACGAAAGGCAGAGCACTTAAAGCAGCACTGGCTGCTAAGCAAACTGGTTGACAGACCTTTTTGGTGGGGCATATATATACCTATACACACACACATCACCTCTGACTCAGTTACTAGCTGGTGCTTTTTCAGAGTGTGTGTTTTCATCCTTAGATATAATGAGCAGCAATAATACTGTCTTTATTTTTTTTCCCTCTTTAATTTTGTTAGCAAGTAAATGCTGATCAAGCCGATACACATAAGCACCAAAGCTATCCAATTTTCATTAACACAAACATTTTCATCTGCAAAAAATGCTATCATTTTAACAGTTCTTTCTCTGGAAATTCACTTTTTTTTTTTTTTTTTTTTTTTTTTTTTTCCCCTGGTGGATCTTATCCACATGGTTCTTCAGAGAATCAATCAAAACTCCTTTTCTTAGTGCAAATCAATCAATCAATTTCTCATGCCTGACACTGCCTGTTACGTACTAAAGAATCACAAGGCACCCATTTGGATTTCCTTAACAACATGTTTACCTTCCATTTAACACAGATTGCCAAATACTTTAGAGGACAAATTTATGTTACCAGCTTCTATAAACTGTCCCTCCTCTATTATCCAATTTCTGGTATCAGGCCTGCCTTTAAAAGACCCACCTTCTCTACCTTGAAATACATAGTGCTGGCTGGAAAAATTAAACTGTACAGAGCTATCACATTTTCTGTACCTTACAATAATACTACAGTTATTTAGAGAAAGAATTCCCCAGACTCCAGCCATTTACTATCAGATTCAAGCCGTACCTCTGATGGGTAGTGTAGAAGGGACAGTTTTCAAGTAATTGCCTTCTCTTCTTTTTGCACCACTGAAAGGAAAAATAGCTTCTTCTGCTTTGCGAGGGTGCCTGACACCCAGAGGAAGATGATGGAGAGGAAATGAGGTGATGAACCCTCTGCTGGGCCCTCCTCCTCTGTGTTTGGGCTTAGCTGGTGAATTGAAGAGAATCGTATGAAAAGAGAATAACCTGTGGTTGTGGCTGACTTATTCTGGGCTCTGCTCTGACTGTTCATTAGGAAGGGTTAAATTTTTCAGTTTTCTAAAACTAAATGACTTATTGTTAGTTTTAGTGGCCTATATACAGTTAAGGCCTATTATTTTCAGGTTAGGGAATTTGACTGGCAAAAATTTAGCTGTGAGATTTAGCATTTCTTTATAATTAGTTTTACAATTTCTTTATAATTTATAGTCTTTATAATTCCTGATGCAGTCTTCTGCTTGTGAAAGTAGTGGCAGGTAGACACCATTCGAAAAACTATGAGTCTCCAAAATTAGCTCTGGTTGTGCTCCTACATGCACAGAGCATTACTCCACAGATGCTAAAGGGCAAAACATCCCCAATGAATATGTTCCTAACTCAAATATAGTGTAATTTGGAGACAATTTTGAAAAGTTATTTTGTCCATGAATGGATATGAATTGCTTAATGGATGTTCCTTTTTCCTTGTTTCAATTTTTCTGTTAACTGTCCCTTTACAGAGTTAAAAATCAGGCTGAGAAAAATATGGACACTGAGTTTAAAGCAGGTACTATATAATGAAGAAATTGTCTTTTAGATTTTTTTCTGTTTTTCTTTCAAATTTAGAAAGCATATTTAGCATCTGCTAAAAGTGCTGGATCGATGGCCACCAAGACCTGTTCTGTAGCACAGGCAGCAGAAGTCAAAGTTTTCTTATATCACTTTTTGGGATGGGTTTTGACCTTTCTTAAGATGACTCACCTCTGAGTTGAAAACAGAAGCGCATCTTCTACATCCGTTCAGTACTTAAGTCTTCTCTAAAAGGTGACAGCAACATTCCTGGGTATTCTGAAAAATGCGCTGATAACCATATTTCCTGTTGATTATGGAGCATCCACTAACAAACAGTCATGACTTTTAGTTGACTAAATAACACAGCTGTGCTTGAACATTAAGTTTAAATGTGTCTTTACTTAATATACTGAATACATTTAAAAGTAACATTTCACATCCTTGAAATGGATCATCTTTGAACTTAAATCTTACGGCTCCTGGTTCTCAGAGGCAACTGACGAATGTACAGTACAACTCATTTATGGGTGAGAGTTAAAAGTATCATTAAGTTGACCTGATGGTTTTTCTGATATTGGACTGACTTGTCCTTTATTAGGAGAAAGCTACAGCACTCTAAGTGCTTCTCTGTATTCTATCTGCTATGAAGAGGCCAGGTGTAGTCTGGACAATGCAAAGAAGCTCTCACAACTTTTGCTCAATCATTCTCATATGTCAAGTACAGGACTTGTAGATGGCTGCAGATGTAATAGTGTATGTGAGTACAGTGTTTTCCTGGAATTAGATACACTGGTATTTGTCAGAATTGAAGAGAAAAAAGTACAGAAATATTGAATACAGTGGTTCTAATTTTTATGTTCTATTATGTAAGAGTGATTAAAGTGCATAGAGTAGAAATGCACAAGGAGATTTTTTTTTAAGTTTGTCCAAAGTGACCCTTATTCTTATAGCTTCTTGGTAATGAAGTTACCAATAAAAGCAAGTAATTCTCAGTATGCTTTTAACATCCTGAGATCTCCAGAACAGTTCAGTCTCCTAAGAAGGAATGGTATTATTCAGCGTTTATTATGCAGCTCTGTTTATGATGAAATAAGAGAAGCCATGTCCCCATAGCCAAAGATCAATATGGCAAATGTGGAGTTCTTGAAGGCTATAATAAATATCCTGGAAAATATCTGCTCTTCTGTTAAGAATTCTAAACAATGAATGCAGGAAAGGCAACTGTGATGTTTACCTAAGTCTGTGCACGTTTTTTATGAATTTATCTCACAAAACCATTAGAATATTCAAATACCACCAAAATAGATACTGACTTGGCTTCACGCAGTGTGAGACAAACTGAAGACATTCTAATGATGCCTCAAAATTAACAATGTTTTACAATGACACTCAAAATACTTTTCCCCTTATCACCAAAATACTTACCATCTTATCAAGGAGGAGGCTGGATCTGCCATTAGTGCCAAAAATATTGCACAGGGCAAAAGGCCAGGGAAACAGTGTCTGTTGACTGTTATCTTCCTATGTCTTCTGCATATTTCAAGATTTTTGATCATTTTCATTCCATGTAACAGTAGTACATGTTGCATGGCCTTGTAAAGTAGATAATTTTAAAATCTGAAGCTAGATGTTACACCGAGATAAACTGATATGGTTTTTCTGACTTTGACAGCTAATCCTATATTAAAAAAAAAATGACCTCCTAAGAAAATTTTACACACCGCCCATTTTATTTTTATGACCAGGAAAATTTTCACAACATCATTTTAACAGCTGCAATATTGCGTTGGGCAGCTCTAAAAAATGAGATGATGTTCTGCAGGCAATATTTTAATTTGATTTGACCCACACTGATTTACACCAGATGTAGTCTGACCCACCTAGGGTTTAAAATTACTTAGTTCCCTGTATTATAAAGTAACACAAAGCTACCTGTGATTCTCATGTGTAGAGACTGCTTGGTAAAACCAGACCAGAATCAGTCTGCTTTGAATCAGCTGAACACTGAGGGCGTAACGTTACTGGGCTGCAGTGTACGCAAGAGACACACTAATACCAGCAAATGGCATGAAACAGCAGAGACACTTTGCTTGGATTTAACCTCTCAAGACTCAACAGTCAGAAAGCTTAGACCATATAGGGGACAGGATATTATCCCCTATCATGTGTTTTAAAGTGGTGCATAGGAGGCACGGGTCTTTCGTCAAACTATAGCCCTTTCTCAGGGTGCTGGGCATCCTGAAGGCTGGACAACCTTCTTCTGCTTCCAGAACATTTAGAAGATTGTGAAGCATCCTCCAAGGCCTTGAAGATATAAGATGGTGATCATGCTGCCCACCTATACTACAAGATTTTACTGGCCTTAAGATTAACTCTCATGAAGTCTTTAAGGCTACTGTTTTTGCAAGCTTTTCTAATGTGTTTTCTGTCCATATTTTCAGAAGGAGTTTGTTGGTAGTTGGCATCTTCATTTTGAGTCACAGAATTGAAACACTTGAGGCTGTTTTGCAAAGTCCACAACATCTGCAAACATCAAGCTGTGGCTGACAGTATCTTTTACAATCAGGCCTAAAAAGGGACAAATTGGATGTTCAAATTCCATGTGGGCATTTGACCCTCAGTATATGAACATTTTGGAGAAAATCTTGTCAAGATTTCTTCCATCTAATTTCAGAACAATACAATACCACCAGTGTTAACACTACCCTCTTTGTGATTTTTTTCGACTTGTCCACTTAGAAAAACTCAAGGCATACAACTTGATTTATAAGACACACCAGAAGTCATGGAAAAGATTAGGAAATGATAAATCCTGACACTCAATATTACATCTACTAGCTGCCTCCATCAACTTGCAGTTGTGTTTTGTCTAATATAACTTCAAAACTTCTGCTAGAGTTTAGCACTGAAACTATCTATTAGCCCTCATTTATCTGTAGTATTGTCCCCCAAACACGAACAGCATTTTGCATGTGTGTGTGTTTGTGTGTGTGTCTAGCCTCATTTTCATGGAGAGTACAGGGTTGAAATCTTGGCCCCACTGAAGACAAATTCTGTTCCATTTTAAGACTAGGACCAAGGACCTCTGAGAAGAATGGCAAGAATACATTCTGATAGGATGAATTAAGAGAAGAGTAAGAAAAAAAATGGAATAACAATGTCAGCATTTTCAAAGCAATGTTTGCTTGACAGTTCTTTCCAGTAAGCAAATTACTTTGTTTTCTTTCTAAGAGTGTTGTGGAAAGACTGATAAGATACTGTACATAACTCTGGAATACAGCTCAGAGGTAAAGTAACCCTCCCTACCATGCTCATTCACTTGCTGATTAGGAAACCTAAAAGAGCAGAAAGTTTATGTGGTAAGAAACAAGCAGGCATATTATCTTCCATAATAGCACACCAGGTGAATATTGTTTTCTTGAATTGCTCACTAAACTGTGAGGGTCACAACTGTTGATCCTATTCAATACTAATCATGACACAAAAAAGACAACAGATGATGAACACTCCTGGCTTCTAAACTTGGGGAGTGAGAGGGGTGACTTTAATTTGATGTATCTTTAAAAATGTGCTGGGAAAATGAATCTTATCAATTAATTGATAAGAGGTGACTTCAATGAACTCTTTGGACCATTTACTGCCTTGATGCTCCTCAAAATGCCTTTTGGATATTCCACTATGTGATTTGTGTATTATGCTGCTGACATTCTTCACTTTGATACTGTTAATACACTGAATTTACTCCAAGAAGTGTCATAAGGAGAAAAATTCATAAATATGGAGTCCATTTAGAAGTCAACATAAGTGAAAAAACAGTAACTTGAAATAAACAGAATTGCACAAGATACATGGATGTAAGATACGGGTGAATCTTAAGGTCAATTTATGTTTAAATTAGAATCAAATAACCATTAAAATCATTTACAGAAGACATCTGGGCATTGAAACTGGATTGCATAAGAAAATTGTTCTCCTTTTCTTGGACTCGGCATTAATACAGTCACTGTTCCTAAATTACTTCTGAAGATTGCCTTTTGTATTGTAATGGAATTGTTGTGCAAATACGGCTTACTACATAAAATTAGAGCTGTTATACTGTCCCTTATGGTTTTGTGCTAATCTATAAGGACTTTACTATGTCCACACAAGTCATAGCAGATTCTGCCCTCTGGTGCCCCATGGTCTGTTCTGCTATTGTGGTACTCCATTCAGGCTGGCACCAAGAATAAATGCAGCTTCTTCAATTGAAAAAGAAATATATATCTATAATTATATCCATATATCTACACAGAAATATATATGTGTGCATGTCATATACGCATCTCAAATTTAATAAGAGATAAATAGCTCAGAATGCTGGTCAATGTGCTTTTAAAAGGAGGTTTTTACTATTCAGAATGTTATTTGAGAGTGGCCCAAAAGTACATCCAGAAGAAGGTACTCAGTCTTTACATACATCCACTAAAACTACTAAAAGATATTGAAAAAAAAATTTCTAGAAGAAATCCCAGGGGGAGAGAACAGGCACCTTACGATAATTATTACTGTTTTTCAGGAATGGAGATTTGTTCCTATTCTTATCAGTAAGACAAATTTAAAATAAACTGGTTTTGTTCACTATATCTGTTCTTATAGAAGAAGACATCAGCTGAAATCATCAGATTAGAAAAAAAAAGTACTAAGATGCTTAAAGTATAAAAGAAAATCCTGGCATTCAGCAAGACTTGAACTGTTCTTTAAATTTGTTATTATTCAATATGATGAAGTATTTTATCAGGATCTACATAAACAGAACCTGATGGATACTGCTTGTCAGACTGAATTATTAACTTTTAGCAGAAGGGAAAAAAGGAAACTGATGGATTTTTTCACCTTTTCTGCTTGTGATCAAAACCAGTATGCTTTGTGTATTTAAAATTAACATTACAAGAAAAGCAGTTCAGCTGTACAGACTTGTCTGTTGGTACATGACTAGAAAAAAAATCCCATTTAAAATGACACTTTAGTGTTGAATTACAGCCATTTCAGTGTGACTACTATGCAATCTTATTCTGTTTATCAGTGTAAAATGTTTTTCTAGCTTATCCAAAATCATATTTTCCTTTTTCTGGTTCATTTATCAACAGAAATACCAGATAAGCCAAACTGAAAACAAAATCTGTGTCCACTCGTTGGATGTTAGAAAATGGTGCTTTCTTTTCATAGGAAGAAATCACCCGCATATACTCCCGTTGTACTTGATCTGTAGTTTATGCATTATCCACGTATGCAACGACTTGCGCAAAAATAAGGAACCTTCACAGGTGTCTATATTAAGCCAAAATATCCAGTGAGGAACTACGGTATATTACAACATATATCAGCATCAACTATTATGATCCACATGTTCAACAGCTGGCAGTTTTGGAATGACAGGAGCATTGGAAGCCCACCAAAGATAGGAGTGATGTTCCAATATGTTTTTTGTCAATCGATGTATCATCACGTTTTAAACTGTATACTAATCTCCTTAAGTTTCTTTAGAACAACAACATACACACATAATCACTTTTGTCTGTACCAATATGAAGCAACAATACGTTAAAATCCTATTCATCCAGAGAGAGCCAGAGTCAATAAAAAGTCCTCATTGCAGCAGAAGCAGGAGCGGAAACAAAAGGACTTAATGAAATGATCTGTTTACAAAATGCTAAGTGAGGGTTCTCTCGGAAAACTGCATTAAATCCAATTCTGTTTTTTAATGTGGCTTAGAAAGCTGTCTCTTGAAGCTCTGCCTTCTCTTTGCGAATTCAGTGACATGACTTTTCAAAAAAATCCACCAAAACAAAACCTGAAGAAAAAAACATTTAACTCCCCCCCCCCCCCCCCCCAACTTTGCTATGGCTCTCTAAATAGCCCAGAAGAGATAAATCAAAGCCTGAACTGTAACCTTACACTTATATACTTGTTAAATGACTTTTTTACAGTCTGTTATTGCTAGAAATTGGATTGCTTTTAAACTAATGTTGTCTGGCGGGCAAAAGTGAGTGAAACCGCAAAGCCTGGAGGAACACTAATTACTTGTTTTAATTAGCAGCAACTTTCACTAGAGTATAATCTCCCTACAGGCCACTTTTCGGTAGGTGTGGAAAGAAAAAAAAAGACGTAGAAACAAACCAATAATCTCTTATTTGCCCCTAAATGAGAGCCGTGCTCTTATTCCAGCGCAGGCACAGGGTTTAGCACGAGCTGCTTGCCCCGGGGGGAGCGGGGCCTACACCGAGGGCTGCTCCGCTCAGAGACCTTTAGCAATCAGCCGCACAATGCAGCCCCTTATTTTATGCTGCTACATCATAAAAGTGCTCCTTTTGTTACATTTCCCCTCTTTAAAGGGCCTTAATCCCTTTCTTTTCAGGCCGGCCTGTGGTGAATTCCTCAGGGACATCCCTGCTCGCCACAAGGACTGCAATGGCCCACTCGGGAAGCCCCGGCGCAGCTTTCAGGCTTTTTAAAATTTTTTTTTTTTTATTTTCCCTGCCACTACTCTCCAGAGAACATTAAATCGCACTTTTCATTCCCCTCGCCATAGGGGGAACCCCCTTAATGATGACAGAGAGAGAGAAATTCCTTCACTCCCGTCTATGACACCATTTTGCTGCCGAGAGCCATCTCCCCGGCCTGGAAATCAAACATGGCTTCCAGCAGGTGGACAGTGCTGAAGGTCACAGGCTGAGAAACGGGGAGGCTACAGGGAAGTCGGCTTCCCACAGCAAATTAAGTCGTCTGTGAAACCTTTTTCATTTACTAGGAACTGGATTTATGACCGCTTTTAAGGCCCGAAAGAGCTTGAATACAGACGTTCCTCATTGAGAGTACATGGGCTTGCGTGGCTGCGCGAGTGACCCAGATGATTATTATTTTTGTTAATAACAGGTGACGTAAATTTCAAATTGGGAAAAAAGAAAGTGTACCTCTGTTTTGATTATTGCTTAAAAAAGGACTAGGAAAAATACTAATACCTGAGTTAAACATTGGAATCATAAGAATATGCTGAAGCCTATTGAAAATGTAAATATATTCTGGATATACAGAAGCCAATACAATGATCCTTTTCATTTCATTAATTTGGAAAAAAATTTTGGCTTTTAAGAAGGGAAAAGAGAATGTCATCACCACTGATTTGTGTTATATTGAGCAGACTGAGCTTCTCGAAACAATATGACATCTTCAGAGCATGGATTTGGGTTTTTCTACACTGAGCTATGCCAACTTTTGTCCCATGTCTGGAGAAGGTACCTTTGAAATCTGGACTGTTTAATCTGTAGTTTATTTTCCCTCTTAAAAGAAATGCACAAACTTTACATGCAACAAAAGGATAAATATTTCTCAATTAAATGTTAATATTTATGGGCCAAACCTTGTTAAATGGAATTTGAGAAGGACAACGTAGAAAAATGTTCTCCAATGATGAACATACTTTTGTGTGTATATCTGGTACTCACATATACATACACATACATGCATGCTTTTGGGACATTATAGAAACCAGTCTATAATGTCAGATTTGTTGACATAGATCGTGACATCTATCTGTCGGTGGAGTAGAGAGAGCACAGGATGAATCTGTTTCCAGAAATGCAGGTTACACGCAGGTTATGGATGCTGGAGTGACAGCTGCCACCTTCTGATCAAAGTATTCATATATTTTGGTTTTAATTAATCTGACGCAGTGATACAGCAAAAAAAAAAAGGTGTGTTTTTAACTACTGCTTTTATTTGTTTTGAATTCTGCCTTACAAAGTTGCAAACCTGTACTTCAACGTCTTTATGTGAAAATGTTTTGCAGCATTATCCTTTTGTTACAGTTTGTCATGTATAGGCAGGATTGCCACATTTCATAATATATTCCAAAACGCACTTTGTAGTGTATTTCAGACATGAAAGTAAATAACTGCTTTTGTAAAACAAAAAAACCTCCATGCCCAGAAGCAAAAATCCCCACAAGCTAGGAAAAAAAAAAAAAAAAAATCACAAGGGCAAAAAGCAGCAAGCACCAAAGCAAAGCTCTGGACTGTATCATACAATGGATTCTTATTTGTGGCATCTTTGCCTAAGAAGGAGAAGTGTCATTCCTCAATAAATAACCTTTTTACCATCTGGGGAAAAAGGAGAGATACAAGTAGAAAGATATTCACTGAGCAAATTAAAGCAGCTCTCTTGTCATCGTGCATCCACACAACCAGCCCGCGTCCTCAGTGAGAGATGAGAGGCAGTTGTGGATAATAAGAAAAGGAGAATTACAAGCGCTGGGGGAAAAAAAAAAAAAAAAAAAATCCTGTTTCTTTGCACCCACTCCTTGGAGGACTGGGGCCGGGACGTTTTTTGGCTGGGTTTACTGTTTTGTGGTTTTTTTTTTTTTTTTTTTTTTTTTTTTACCACGGTAAGCATGTGCTGGATTTCATTTTCTCTTTCTCTGCCTCCCTGTGCCGGCTCCAGCGAGCTGGTTGCCTGGAAGACCGAGACTGAGGGAAGGAGAGATTTGAATGAAAAAAGTAAACATTACCAACAAAGACTATAATTGAAAGGGGCTTTGTGAACAAGGGGTGTTGTCGGAGAGCAGAATGGGCGAGGGTGGGGCTGCCTGGGGCTCTTTGTCTTCGCGCACACTGGAGCTGCCTGTAGTGCTGCATTGTACTAGGCAGGAATTTACCATCTCACAAGCAGGCTAATAGCTACCTCCACAAACAAATCGAACTATAAAGCTTAAATATTTATAGCTATTTATGACTCCATTTTAATAATTAGTGGCCACCTCCACTTTCAAGGCCCAGTTTTTTTCTTTTTTGTCTTTTTTTTTCCCCCCACTTCTTTTCTTTTTTTTTTTTTTTTTTTTTTTTTTTTTTATGGACTGTACTAATTGCTTGTTAGGCTGCAGAACACCACTTCTGAAGCTGTTCTGTGGATGCTCTGCCACCCAGAAATGACTGAGGAAAAATAGCTCTACAACAGTTATTTGTAGTATTTACAATACAGCAGTGATTTAGAACCTCAGTTTCAGATTCCCTACTTGGATGGTTAGAAATCTTTCTGGTTTTTGTTTAGGTTTCCCACAAAATTGTTTTTTATCATAAATTTGGTGTCGCTTGATGTGTGCAGAACGGAAACAGGGAAAATACAAATGGAAAAAAGAAGAAGAAAAGTAAGTCTTAGAGTGCAGATTATTGCTGCTAACTAACTCCTTGGTTGCGTTTGAAGCAGTTTGTGCAAAGAAGTACAGCAGAATCTGGTGCATAGTGAGTAACCATCCTATCACTAAATGACACTAAATGAGACTTGGAAATAATATCAGGAATAACTTTCACTGCATCATTTTTAATCTAATCTATATACCTACAAGATCTACACAGAGATTTTGATCCAGCACATACCTATAAAAAGTCTCCTTGATTTCAAAACCTTACACTGCTACTTGAAATCTTTTATTGAATTCCTTTACATTTTTAAGATATTGCATGCATATCAATACAAACAGTTAAACCAATGAAAACTTATAGTATTATAGATAAAGCAAAACACACACTAAAAAGTCACTTCGAAAAACCTCGTTTTATATTTTAAATTGTTTACCAACTCTGGCTCCCCTGTCACAATACTTTTATATTTGCCCAGGTGCTGAGTTATAGTTTTGTTTCCGGACTTTCTTATTACTATGGTGAAGGCCAAAGTAGTATTTTTGTTAACACATATTCTCTTTTACCATAATGCCCTCATAACTCTGGGGTAAATCTCACAGCTCAAAATCAGTCCTTAAGAAAATAGGAGATTGGTTAAAAGGATGCAGGGAAGTTTTCAGTTCATGAAAGGCTTCACTTTTGAACATTTCTTCTTGTTTGTACCTTTTTTAAGGGTCTGATCTAATACTTGTTGTACGAAACGGAAGGATCCCAAGTGGCTTCATTGGGATTTGAATAAGTCAATAAATCCTCTCTCTCCTCTTTGTATAGCAGCTACACCTCGAGAAAATTCGTGATAACTACCCTGTGAGATCAGAACACAGCTCCGTAGTTGTAAGCAAAATCGCTCAATGCGGAGCCTACGGAGACGTGGATTTGCTGCGTAAGCAGTAGGTTCAACACTTTCTCCTTGGCAATGCGGTGTGCTCAGATGGTCATACGTTTGAAGGGTCAGTCTCTAAAGCACCCTACAAACTGTTGGGTATGTGTGGAATGGCGTTTTTAATCTGAGTGAGGAAAGTGCTTTGTTTCATACTTTTCATAGAACAGTGCTAATCACCACTTCCCATACTTCTATGCAAACATTTACGTCTACACGCAGTACTTTTATTGCATATGAGATAGTTGTCAGGAAAATAAAATGATCGCTGTTCTGCATTCCACAGCGGTAGCAATGATGTATTTAAATGTTGCTTGCTTGCTGCTTATCAATGTTGGATACATTCAGAACAATTCTTAATTCTAAGTTTCTGTTGACCTCTTCCTTTTTCCCCCATTCTCAAAATTACTCAATAGGAACTGCAAGAAAGACAACAGCCAAGACATGGCAACCAAAAGAAGATATTGCATACATACGTATTGGTTATGAGACATTGACAGAGGCTATACAACATATTTGTGTAAAAACACTTGTGATTTTATTAGCTATCTTTTAGAAATTACTATCAAGAGATATTCAATTCTGAATGGAAGAGCAACACAAAAGAAGGGTATATGAAAATTTGTTTCATAAAGTAGATTCATATTATGACAAATTAGATGTCCTTCTAAAAGTGATATAAAGGTATAGATAGAAGAATTTATTGTGTGAAGGTTATAGCCTCTGCTATGTCTGAAATTAGAGAATATGTTGGTAATGATCTATCGTGTACTTAAAATCTACAAAGGCCTAGTACATTTTTTAAAGTGCTTGAACTGTTTCTTGTCACCTGCTGTGTGAGTCACAGATTTTCTTAAGTATTGCCTGTTTCCTCAAACAACAGTAAGATAATCATTCTCCATGTGAAGTTTTGTACCATCTGTGATGTCTTTCTCTTATCTGCCAAAGTTTCTTTCCTGTTACTATTGGGACCTGCAAAATCCAGAGACCAGCAATAGCTAAACTATTTGAGAGGGAGATGAATCCAATACTTTTCAATCATTGGGACAGACTTTAATTATAAAGTGTTTAAATAAAGTTAGTTGCTGATCAAATCTGTCGTAATGACTGATAGGAATTGTAGTCCACTCACTCACAGACAGCTATTGGGGTCATTAAGACTCTGGAGTTTACTACCTTGCAAGAGCATAAAATAGAATTCAGGTTGTGAGAGGTAATATCCTTCAGGTTTGTGGCTCTCTAATCTGGAGCATTTGAGAATTGGAAATTGCATATTTCATTTACAGTGGCCCTGGAGAAATGATGACCTCACAAGTCTCTCATGACCTTCAGGCAGCATGAGTACCCTACATATTTGACTTTTCATTTTGGAAGGTGAAACAAGAAGATATAGCTAGCTGCAAGGTTCACAGGCTGGTAGCTGGCGGCTCTCTATACAAAATTTGGAAACGCTGAGGATGCCAAGAATCAGAGGTTCCACCCTTCACAGTCTAAACGTTGAGAAAACCCTCATCACTGTGAACAAGCGTGGACCACACATAAAGAACATATTTTTGGGGCCATGAGGTTCTGAGCTCAGAGATGAGGAAACCTTTTGCACTGCAGGCAATTATTCTGTAACCCTTACCACTGCAAAAAGAAGACAAATTGCCCCATTAGCGGTGGAACTAATTGAGTATGGTTTCTCAAGGAGTTTGATAGGTTCTTCTACCACAGCAATTACCCTTGTGCCCCTCCTATTCCCATAGTGAGAAGACGACTTTAGGAGTTAATTCTCACCTACCTACCAGGTTGGCAACAAGAATGTCAGGTTGGGTTTTGAGCAATGGGAGTGCTAATCCTGTAGTTCTTATTGGCTGGGCAGCTGCAGTCTGATAGCACTGCTAACTGATAATCTTGTCCTACAGGAATAAGTTGGGTCTGTCTTCTGTAACCAGTCGCTCATTTTCAGGAAACCTGCAGGAACTCATTTTGTGAATGTGTGAAATTTCTCTGAAACCTGTTGAAACTGGCCAACTGGTCAAAAATTACTAAAGGAGAACTAACAGGCAGACAGATGGAAGACACAGCCTTATTTCCCTGGAAAGCAGGCTGTGTCTTCAAATTCCAACTACTGTTGCTGTAGTTATTTCCTCACATGTGTAAAATGTGTTTGTTAGTGACCTTCACAAAGTTCGACTAAGTAGCTTGGATGAGACATAGTAAAACAAAATTTTCAGTGACTAGCAACAAAATTAATTTTCTCATCCTGAATGATTACCTGTTGAACGGTGCTTGAAGCATATCCACAGAATGTAGCTTCTTCCTACTAAATATAACAGATTTTTTGACTTAACTAGTTACCTTGGAACAAGAAGCTTGTCTTATACCTATTGCTCACCCACCCCCTTCACTTATGAGCAATATTAAACCCATTTGCCTGCCTGTCAGCTTATCACACACAAGTTTATATCTATACTCCTGCACTTGCTTGTGATCTACAGACCTTATGCACAAAATGCTTTCATAGAACTGATTTGTAAAAAAAGACCGCCTTACCCTCTCCTCTAGATCAGTATTTCTCATAAGGCTTATAAGAGATCAGCCAACTACTCAGCCAGTTCTCTGGAAGGAGCAGGCAGATTTTCCTTTGCGAGTAAAACAATTCCCATGCAGATCTGAGTGTAGTGAATTGCACGTATTACGTTTATTCTTTTTTTCTGCAACTTTGGCCTACAGGCTTTTTGGGGCTGAGATTGCTCTTAACAGCTTCCTCTTCCTCTTTAAGACCTTAAATATTGTGTATTGGCTGTCACAATGGAGCCTGCATCCTATGTAAGGTTCTTAGGTCTGGTGGTATCGTGTGAAACAAAACAGTACAGATTTCTCGTTTCTATTCAACTGGAAATACTATGTCGCCAGGAAAAGCCCATTCTGTGATTATCTGAAGCCTCCATTTCCGGTATAATTCAAAAAGATTAACAGGACAGAAAAGTAGCATGAGGATGAAAAATAAATTATTCTTAATTTAACTGAACACTGAGAAGTTTGTCTATGGCTAGTAATTCTGGACTATTACTAGTCTTTGTAAATGAAATGGAGTGTTCTACAGGTATGTTTTACTGCTAGAAGGAACCCCACTGAACCCCGTGAGCAGCGGGAAGAGGATTTGGCTCAGGGGCTTTGTGAGCTCTAGTTAAGAAGTGAGTGATAAAAAGGATGAGTTCATTTTAAGAGTGAACTTGAAAATATTCTACAGAGGTGTAACATTCACACTCTGGAGTAAATATCACAAAGCATCTTTTGCTTCTGAAACCTAACTGCTGTCATAATGACCATCTGCTGGCTGTAGGTTTCTAACATTCCCTGACCTATGACATTTATGACAAATTACGCACCAAAGTGCTAGAGACGGCTTGTTAAAATGAAGCCTGAGGCCCACAAGTTCTCAACCCCTTTTGTCTTTAAAAGCATGGGTTAAATGGGAACAAGAAGTAGTTTGGACAGAAAACAGACATGGCAACGGCTAAAAGGAAATGAAATCCTAATCCTCTAACCCTTTGACTTTTGCAGCTTGCTGCACAGCAATGTGCTTTCAACCATTAAACTACCTTAACCTTCTGAAGAGCCAAATCAGTTCAAATTGACTGAAAATTTGCACATCACCACACAAGCCTTGATTGATTCCTATTTGAAAATTGTATGGAAGACAACTATTTAATGCAATATTTTTAACCAACAAAATATGTTTCACAGTCACCTCCAGTGCACAGTATAATTGGTGTCATATAAAAGCAATGTGAAGAAACACTTTTCAAAGTCACAAAGTTAGTCTAGCTGTAAAACACACTGATGTCAGTTAGATTTAGGCAGATCTCTGGAGTTTCTTCAGGACTAGCTAATATGTACAGGAATTTTAAAAATATTTCCATGCTTTTTAACTTTTTCATTGATGCATTCACCAGCTCACCCTGTTGTGTTGCTTCTGGGTTTTTAGCTAAAAGACTTCAGAAACTCAATTCTTGTTTCAAAATGTTAAGTTTCTTTTATAGAAAAAAAATCAAATTACGGACCTTCTTACTGTTTTAAAGTGAAAAGTGAGAATTTTAATATTTTACCTAAGCAGAATAAAGCCTCTCAAGTTCTAGCAAATGTTACAAAATAATTATAAATGCAACCAAAAAAACCCCCTACACACTCACATTATATTTGTAACACTAACAGACAATGCATTAAAATGTCAAAAAATAAAGTAGCACATATGGATAGTTTGAAACAAAGACCTGTAGAAGCTTCACAATAAAATTAATATTTCTCTTTTTTTAAAATCTAGAATCTTAATTGAATCAGCAGAAGGTAATGCATTGAAAAAAAAAAATCTCAAAATCAGTAGTATTGTTAAGTTTCTGATAAACATATGAAAAATAATTATGGTGGGTTAAAAGGACCTCCAGGGTTAGACACCTAAAATCTCCATACATTTCCACATGCTCTTGGAAAGGACTTTTTGGTACTGTATCCCGTGACCTTTATATTAGGTAATGACCTGCGAAAACAAAGTAGGCATTACACGATAATGTTACGTGACTGTATGACAGTGTTTGGTCAAACCACTGTAACATTTCAGTATTGCAGGAATGAATGCGTACACCACCAGCTTCATGAGCAGAAACTCCCTGCCATGCAACTTTGCTGCACAAAGTTAAAATCAAAAACCTAAATGTATAAAAATTAGCAAAAATAGTCATATAACATATGTTACATGAAGGTCTTCTAACCCTTCCTCCCTACAGGCTTTTTTTACCAGTGTTTCTTTCCTTTTGCATCTTCAAGGAAGTCTCATAGTTTGGTACCTCTATGGTTTCTCTAGGAATTTGCAGGCTGCCATGATTGACTTTGTCTTATAGACAATATCTAGCCCTTGGCTTCTCCTTTCACAAAGTAACACTGTCCTGAAATGAATGAAAAACACCAAAATGGCTACTGTCAGGAAGGAGAGTTTATTTTTAACTTGCACACCAGAGAATCAACCAGGACTGTCAACTGAGCTAGTAAGGAAAAAAAGAAAAAGGTCATGCAAGGAAAAGGTGCATATAAGAGGAGAAAGCAGAAGAACATGATGGATACATAAGACTCATAATTCAGGCAAGAGTTTAAGCAAGTATGAAAATCACTCTTTCTGCATTTTCAGATTAAAGGCTTTGTTTAAATTGGATATGCTTTTAATTTGTTTCTGTTAGAAAAATACCGTACGTGATCTTCATCTCCATAAAGCCTCAGTCACCTTAATTTTCTGCCACATTGATTTACATGAAAGGAAATTCAGGAACATACAACTTAGCTAATGCCTGCTAAACTGTTACCTACAAAGATATATGGAATCACTCACTGTAAATAAAGTAGCCTACATGTAAAATATCTCTAGGGTATTCTTATCTAACTTTGAAAATTTAGATGAGACAGTAAATTATTTTCCTGTCTGACAGAGCTCTATAAACTTTTCTTCAAATTTTCATTCCATATCGGCATAAAGGCAGGCTTTGCAAAGTTTGCTTGTTTCTTTCTCCCAGAAAAAAAGGGAAGAAAGGGAAGAGAAAAAGGAACTGAGACCAGGATATCAGACAGCTCAGTGAGCTCAGGCACTCACATAGGGAACAGAAGATTTGGGTTTTGTTCTTGTGCTGCCAGTTTTCACTTTCCAGTGCTCTACTCTTTTGATGAAATAATTAATTGTGTTGTGGCACTCAGAAGACTTGACATAACACAAGCACAAGAACAGAGTGATAAACCTTAATTCCATAATTATTTATTTCTGCAAAATGGAATGGCTGGCTCCAGCTGATGAGACTAAGACCCAGACCCACTTTGACTCACTCAGGTACGCGTCTCAAGCTGGTCTCCCATATTGCTAAATGAATATAGTGACCACCAGTCAATAGTCCTGGTTTTGATCATAAAGTGTGCTAGGAGGCTGAGAAATTCGACTGGCTGTGTTCTTCCTTTCTCCTCCCCACTACTCCTCAGAGGTTTAGTTTTGATAAACTGAATTTTTTAAAATTAAACCTGTAAGTCAGAGAAATCCCTGTCTATGCTTGACTGGGAGGAAATTATCATCTTTGGGTAATTCTGAGGTGGAGAGACTTCAAACACATTCAGTTTTATTCTTAAATTCATTATAGAGCTTTTCAGATGCTTAGGTAGAAAGACAAAGCAGTACAGCACACTTATGAATGAAATACCTTAGTAACTTTGCCACCCAAAAAATACAGGTATATCTTACTTGACCTCATATACTGTGCATAAAGAGTCGTGAAACTATACCAGGAAGAGTATATCTAGATTCTGGAGAGGGCAAACACAAGTTCATAACAAATGGGCAGACAGAAAATCTCTTATATGCCCACACTAGAGCCAATCCACCATCTGGGTCTTCTTGTTTTTTCCATGGCTGAGAGCACATCATATTTAACTTAATACAAACACCCCTTCTAACAATTTCTGCATGTCTGTACATAGCATTTCTTTGCTCTTCTAAGTAGTTCATTCATATAGCCTTAGAGTTCCTCTCCTCTATTGTTCAAAAGATATCAAAATATGGATTTTAGTATCTTCATTTTCTGTGTCCTCTGAAACACATATCCAAGAGGCTTGATCCTCTCTGAAGTTTGAACAACAGCCCTCAAAAAACTTCAACACTTTGTAAAGCACCTGCAGTTGACTACCGTAAATTAGGAAACTTTGAAGACACTGAAAAATATGAGACATAGATTATGTTTAGATATTGCTTTCTTTATTATTCTACATTTTCTGGTCTGTTCTCAATTATTTTGTCACGAACATATGTGGAAGTAGAGAGCACATAATGGGTTACATTTTCTTTTCTTTGTATTGCTTAAAAGACATCTCTATCAATACCATCAAACTATAAACTTAAAAGTATACAAGTCATGAAGGAAAAGATAAAACAGCTTTCTGTGTGAGCAATAGTCCTCTAACTATAGTGATTACAGTATTAATCATGAGTTATGTGTCCCAGTTCAAACTGTGACAATATATTATGACATTAAGGTCATTACAATTCCTGTATCAGAGGAAACTTCTGGTAGTAGAGACCATGATTTTAAATACCTCCCTGTTTATCAAAACAAATAATTTAAAATATTAATAAGCCGACTTATTTATGAAATTACATTGTCTCTAAACAAGTTAGAGAACTTCCTCTCAAGAAGTCACTGAAATCTGCTTGGATATCTGAATAACAGTCTGATTTCAATTTTGCAGACACTACTGTATACTTTATTACAAACGATCTTTGTAGTTTGTTGTTGGCAAAGCAAGCCTCATGATTTGAAGCTGTCATGGCCCCTTCCCTCATATGTTTTTTGTAATCTACTAAAAACATCAAAGCAACCCTATGACTAGGGTCCTGTCTACAAATAATAGCAATAAAAGGCTCACTTCGCGTGTTATGTAGAGGTCACAGATACCAAAAATTCTTCCATATGGGTTTGAAGCTCTTTAATCAGATTTATATGAGCAGGTTAGCCCTTCCTGCACCCACTAGGAACCTTGGCCTCAAAGATAATTCAATACAACCAAAGGCAGGACATGTTACAGCTACTGCCTTGGGCTTCTCCCATGTTGAAGATAACAGCCTTATTTTTTAGATTTGTGAATCAGATACTGCTGCAGGAGGGCACTGAGACTGTAGAGCATGCTACAGTTTTCCCCTGCTACCCATCTGAGCTCATCTGTCCTACGGGCTTCTCTGGAAAGCTTTGCTGCTCCAGCCATGGCCTGTCTGTCTCAGAAGTCTCTCTGTCAACAGAGAGGTGCTTTGGTAATCTGCAAAACATTTTTCAGAAAGAATTTATCTTCTTACTATGCTGAAGCTGGTAAATTACAAGTTATGCCAAACAGGAAATATCAAAGATGTGCTTTTATAAATATCGTCTAAATGGAAGCGGTAGACACAGCTCAGATGTGGCAGACTTTTCTCCTCAAAGCCTTGGTACTATGATTGTTTCACCCAGATCACTGATGGAGTTGGAAAGCAGTAGGGATGACACAAGGCTGAATGCTTAAGGACTTCCTCATTTCTCTTTGAAAGAGAAGTTAGACAGTCCATGTTCTAAAGGAAGTGGTTCCAAACTGACAGTTTTCCCGGAAAAAAAACCCCTCAAAATTTCAAATAACTGTATAATGGCCTGTTTTGGGCAATTCATTCTAAGAGACAAAATCTTGAATAATGATCTGTGAATATTATTTAAAACCTTAAAATTTTATAACATAGAAATCCTGAAATAAAGGTGGGGTACCACATTATTCCAATGGTCTCAAGTAATAGATCATATGATGGATAAAGTTTTGTTACAACTAGAAAGAGATACTTAACGGAATTACAGTATCTATACTTAGACTTATGGCTTACCCAGGAGATGCCAACATTGTTCACACTTAATGATAAAACCCTGGAGGAACTTCATGGGTTCCCTCTCCTTAATCTCTTTATTTCTGTATAAAGAAATAAAAAGACTTTTTGCACCTTCTCCCAGCAATGATGGTAAATGATGGTAAATTTACTGAAAATACTGTAAACATAACAGCCATGAATAACTGATGTCAACATATGCTTGAAAATTGTATAGCTATCCTGGTATATAAAGCACAAATACCCTATCATTTTTGTATTAAAAATAAAAAATAGGTAGCAAACATAGGGAAAATCTGCGTATCACAGAGATCTAAATTTACACTCTAGTCACATTGTGAAACCAGTCATTTCACAAAATGACTGAAAATAGTAGAGAAACATCACATGAGATGTTAGTTGCCAGTTATTTCAGGTTATTACTGAAGTAGCATGCAAAATAATTTTCTACATGCATATTTTAAAAGAATAGATAGTTTTATATTTATTTTTAAGATTATCACCAATAACTGTACTTTTTCCAGAAGGAATGTTTAATTTTGCAATTAAGACTAGCCTGGCCATTACATTTCAGCTTTATTTAGTGACATTATATTTGCCTTTTTTACATATCTTTGTGATACTATTACATTTCACAAAATCCTGTTCTCCACCCATAGAAAATGACAAAGATCTCTCAGAGCAGGGGGGACAACTCTAAGTATTTCTGTAGTGTAATTCCACCTCTCTCTAAAACGGCAAACAGGTTATTCCCAGTTCTTTTTACAATGATGTGCTCTGATTCAGGTAATCCATAGGGATGTGGTCAGATGCATTGGCTTCACGTCTTACCTGCCTGAAGTAGTTGTCTTTTTCAGTGTTCTTGCTGTGAAATTTGGGCTGTGAAGTCTCCTGCACTGTTCACAGTACGCTGGCATGTATAATTTAAGTCTTCTGGGGAACAATTCCAGATGGTAGTTACCTGGTCGAGGGCTCTAGCAGCCAAAGGCTTCTTGGCTCCAGGAGCGGTTTGGATGGAGAAACCTGGTGCGCTGGAGAAATCTGCAGACACATTAAGTCTGGAAAAGAGTTTATGTTAGTTTTAATTCCCAGTGACAAAAGCAGTTGTCTAAAGCAGATACACGGGTGCAACAGGGATGGAGGGAGAAGCATGGGGCACCAGAGGCATCCACACTGGCTGGGCAGCTGATGGTCACCTGCAAGAAAGGGGTTACCTCAGCGCACCACAGAGGTGTGTGTTACACACGATTCCTTCCAACTTCCTTGGTAGAAAAATAAAACATGCAGGTCCCATCACATGAGTATGATCTCCTGTCTATGATACAGGCTTATATTTAGTACTGCATTGGTATGTTTCACTGACGTGACCTGTTGAGGGTGTCTTGTTTTTTTCATTTTTTCATGGACCAGAATGAACTAAGGCTATAAGAGCTTTCTGAGATCATTTCTGTGGTAAATTCACATCCCTTTATGTTTTCAACATGGAGAGGAAAGTAAGTAGCTGAAGTACTATGTCTTTGCATCTCTTAGACGTACAGAACTAAGAATGCACCATGAGGAGATGTTAGTGGTAACTGGTACAGGGAAATGGAATTGTGTGGAATTACATAGCTTTTCTTAGAGCAATCCCTTAGAAAACTGTTTTTAAAAAAAAAAAAAAAAGAACAAGAAACTGAAATTACAAATCAGGCTTTCAAATACTGAAAAGTGATATTGCCATGGAAAATATATCATAACTAGCCAGCTGTTTAGCCAGTATTCTTCAGATATCCCTAAGGCTAAAAGGAAAATCTATATTTAAGCACTTGGCTAATTTTCACAAAGGTGAGAGGACCCCTGGTTGAACTTGATGGTGATTGAGTACTATTCAACAAGAATGATAAAAACGGTCCTGAAGAGTTACACACAGGCACACACATATGTTGATACATATACATCAAAGTCCACTGTGATATGAAATTTAAAATAGTCTGTTAGTATAGTTAAGTATTACTTGAGCACTTCAGATATGAGAGTTATGACCTTTCTGCATATAAAAAACTATGTTCATTTTCCAGGTAATAGGAGCCCAACTTTTCATGCCTATTATCCTTCATCATCATAATTAACAAAGTTTCATCATCATCCTCATCTTCAGGAATTTATTATGGAATACAGAAGTGTTTGAAGCTCTAATTAATTCATTAAAATACTCACCTGGTCAGCTAAAACCAGCTAATGGACGTTGTGTATGTAGCTTACGTGAAGTGAATGTTGATGAACTCTAGATTTGTTGCATAATTTGTGGGCACCAATAATATTTGGATGGTATCAAAAATAATAAAAATTTCTTATTAAATCATTAGAATAGTCCCTATATATTTTAAGCCATTCTGTTTTCTCTGAAAAATCTAGTCAGTGGGTCTAAGCCTTTCCCAAGGGCCTTTGGTGTCTTCTCTGCCTTATACAGAGAAGCTACCAGCTGCCTTCATTGCAATTTCCAGTCCATTACTTCTGAAGAGTAATGGCTATTACAGGGAGCACCGATAATGCCCTTGCTGTACTTCGGACTCTCACAACATTTGCTGTGTTTTCTTAAAGGCCTTTCTCATGTAGCTATGTAGTTACTAAGCTACTTTGATTTTATTTTCCTAAGCAAGCTTCTAGTCTCTCCGCTGAAAAGTATAAGCCCTAATGCAAACATCCAGGACCCAATATTTATTATTGTTATTTTTAAGTCTGGTAATATTTTGAGTTGAACGTGTTTTCCGTGACAGGGAAGCAATTACAAAATGAGCCTAAGCATCACCAAGATGCCGCATGGCAGTGATCGGATATGTGCTCTAGAGGGAAACTGCCATTTTTGCAGTATAAATAAAAGACAGATGAGGACAGGCAACCACTGGCCCTGGTGCTCTGGGAGCAGTCCAACAACAGCTTCATTTGTGCAGCTACACTAGAATTACCCTAACAATAGTGTATTCACTACGGATAACCACAGAGTGACAATATAAAGATGAAAGCATTGCCCTGTAGGAGCTGGTAAAGACAAATCAAGCTGGTGGATCTGGAAGTATTAGGATCTGCTGGCACATCTCCCCATGTGGCAGAGCGGCACATCAGTAGCTCCAGCAACAGAAGAGCTTCTACACCTACAGCTGGTCTGGATATTCCTCATAAAGAGAGGTTTCATCACAAAAATGACAATTCATCAAAGATGTAGTGTTTCAAAACAGAATGCAATATTGAGTGCATTTATAAAGCTCCCCCTGCCTCCACCCAGTCGGGTCTGTCCCCCCCAAATCCCCAAACAGGCAGTCCCCTGCACTCAGGATGTGCTGTCAGACTCACACTTGTTTTTCTATCAGGTTCCTGGTAACTTTTGAAAACCCTACTGTGCAATTGTGGAGTAGGCAATAAACTGCCCAGGTGGACCTCTGGAAGACTGAAAGGCCTGATAACTTCAGTCCTGTCGGTGCACAGCCCATCTCTTGGTTCTTTGTCAGGGATATGGAAAACTCAGGGCTAAACCCAAGCTAGAAATTTCTGGTGCTTGAGGTTCAGGCAATCCTAGCTTAATTTTATTTCAAAGCTTTTTCTGATAGATATTTTGATTATTTTAAAATAGAAAAAAAATACAAATAATCTCACGTGATTTTCTTTCAGAAACTTTTAAGTATCTTCCAGAAGTTCTTTCTCCAGCAAATATCAAATCTGGATTTTGAGATGCTCAACCCATAACCCTCTTCATGGCCGCGGGTGCAATAAGAAACTCTAGTTTTACTTTTTGAAACACCGTGAACACAACACTGCTACTTGAACTGCAAAGTTGTAAGATTTAGTTCTCTATCTCAAAACACCTGTTTAAGGTAAAATTTTCAGACATATCTAGGTTGCCTGTGACATTGTATTTTATAATTATTATTTTTAGTCTTTGTAGAGTCAGCAGCAACTGTTGAGATTATACAGCTGCAAACATTTTATAATAAAAATGAACTAAAGGTATTATTTGTATAAAATAGTTACCTATTGAACACTTTTGCATCTGTACATTATCTTTCCTTAGCTTATGTATTCTTAAGCACAAATACAACATACTGTGTTCTTTATTATATCAGGCTTGCCCAAATATACCAGTTATGATTAAATTTACCTGACATTACCCACAGTTTTACTGTAATTGCATGACTTATTATTTTACTGATTTTTAACCATTTTGGCTGCAATCTTCCAGGCTGGTTCTTTGCTTGAGGATACAATTTTATATGAAGTATATGAAGGGCCAGCCAAAGGAATATGGCTAATGAGATTGAGGAACAAATGTATTTTTTGTATTGTTAATGTAGTCTGGCAATGCTTTTTCTGAGAAGCAGTGATACCTTGAAGCATGAGGTGGGACCTGTGAACCAGTGGGACTGGAGATCAGCTTGTGGGAGAGAAGAAAATGATGAGATTAAATGAGAGCTGGAGAGAGAAGGATAGCAGGGAAGGGATGGGTGAGAGGCCAACAAATGGCAGATTAAAACACATTCAGGTGAATAAATGTGAACGGAAGGGAGGATAGATTGGAGGGGACAGGTGGTTGTGGCTGATCACGGAGCGCTGGAGCAACGTCATATGAGAGGGATATAAGGCTGAGTGAGAAGATGGTTTGGCATTAGGGTGAGACTTGGACTCAGATGGAGAGCCCACGGCAAAGATGATGTTATACAGGTGAGAAAGTGGAGATCAGAATGAAAACCAGGGATAAGAAAGAGACGGGATAGCTTGGCAGTGAAGAGGAGAAGGACAGCCTTGTATCTGTCCCCTAAAGAGACTCTGTAAAACTACTTCAGCAGCGTTGCACCCCTTTCCGTGTTGTTCCAGTTAGAAGGTAGTCATGTACTACTGTCATCTGTTATTCTGTCAGCAAAAGGTATGGGTCTGTGAGCTTAACAACTTCCTTTTCTCTTACTGAAATATCAAGACATGTGAAACCACAAGCATAGACAGAATTTCCAGGTTTTCAATTTCCTTCCTTAAAAGCCTAAAAAATTGAATGAGAATATCTAATTCAAAAAAATGAATCAAAATATCTAAAATATTCTGATTGCAAAGTCGTGCATGGACAACTTAGGAAATATCAAAATTAAGGTTGTTGGTGCAATTATTATTCACCTGCCCTGTAAATATATGTGGTGATGGAATCTTCACTTGTGAAACTGCATATCCTTTTTTTTTTTTTTTTTTCTTTTTTTTCTCCAAAGGACTATGGCTTTGTGGGTTTATTATATGAAGGAATATTCTCCCAGGATGAATCAAGATGCTGCGTTGGCATTGACAGAAGCTCCTGTCGCTAACTAGTCCTCATTTATCCTGTTGAAGAAGTGTGAAGGCTTGCATGAATAAGGTAAAGGGCACTATCAATTATACTACTCCTGCCTACAAAAAGAACTATGGGAATAGTTGAAGTGTTTCAAACAATTGCACAACTGCATATTTCTAAGAAGAAAGTGTGGGGATTTTAAATGTTTCTTTAAGTTGGTGCCCTGCACAAATTTGTTTAGCAGTATCAGTGAACATTCCTTGCCACCCGAAGAACATGGAAAAGTTATTTTTTCTTCATCTTTCAGGCAGCAAAGTTCGACATGGTTATGAAAGCTGAGCGATTGCTAGCTGGGGAGGAGGGCTAGGAAGGATAAGGAAGGTTTCACATGCTGTGGGTAAGAAAGAGGAGCCCCTGAGATGGGTCTGTAGGATGAGAATTAACACATTAAAAATTGCTTGTATCGAAACTGCAGTAGTTTTAAAGATGCTACAGTATAATTTGTATCCTCTGCAAGTCAGAAGGATGGGATATCTACTGAGCCATATGAGATTTCTAGTGAGCCATACGATCACTCACAATAGGTCAGTTTTGGGGCAGTATTTCAGCTGAACGTGTGATTTTGAGGTACAATGGTCCCTCCATACTCTGTGTGGACTTTGAGAAAAAGCATATATCAAACACCCCTTACAATCATGAACCCATTAGTTTTCCTGAAGGTTAAGAAACTGCACTAAGTTTTTACATATGTCACATATATTGGTTCTTATTGTACTAGCATTCCTTCTGAAATTAATGTAAATTGCAGTAAGTCAGTACTGATGACAGGAGGGAAGGGGAAGCTACCCCCATATTGCTGTTTAACCTAGAACACAGAACTAGAAGTTTTTTGACTTGAGTGCATTTTATCACAGGCAAACATGTCACTCATCGTTGATTTCATTTTATCTTGCAAAAAAGACTGGAACTTCCACCTTCATCTTTCTTCACTGTCCTGATATTTTACAAAAAATCTTCCTACCAACAGGACAGAAACCAAATAATCTGCATACATACCGCGGGTTTCTATTACCAAGAACTAAAAGGTCTGTTCCTATAGCTCATGCTGATGAAATTAAAACAATACAAACCCTTTTCTATTTCACAGTAATTAAAATGTTGATTTGCAAAGAAGTTTTGCCACTTTTCTTAAAAGCTTTAAATTTCAACATGTAAATATCGGATTTTGAAAACCAGCAGCCTCACAGTGGGATACAAAATCTGTGAGCCTGGATAATGCCTTTAAAACATTCAGAAGCAACAACAAAATACGTTTTTGGACATGCCAGAAGGAGTTAACTGTGGTTAATTGCTTTTTACTCCAGCTCATTTCACGATTAAGATTTCTGTCTCAAGGAATTGTCAGTGTAAAATAATATATCAAAGTTTAAATATCAGTAATAAAATGGTACAGGAAGATATTCTGTGACTACTTAGAACTGAAAGTATTTTATTGAAAAAGGCCTTGTTTTATTTGGCAACCATCCATGACCTCCTACTGTTGACAAAACTAGCAGCAATTCCTATTTGAAGTGTACCAGAAGATGATCCTGCTCAGCAGAAGCTGCTGCTTTAGAGCATTTACAGGATTTATCTCTAAATTAATATTTTCATCGAACACTCTCACTATACACCTTACATAATCTTTAAATTATAGGAAAACGCTAGAAGGGTGTTCTGAGAGTCGGCTGCTGAAGTAATGCTGGAGATTTATAGCTCTCTGAAGTCGACATTTGTGACTGACCTACAGCGCACCAGGGCTGCTATTTCCCTTTCCTGATTCATGATAAGTGCAGCTGTCTCCAAATAAGCCTCCAGAGCCCATTAATGCCCAGTTCATTCCCTCATGGTAAATATGCACATCTCTAGCTTCACTTTTTAATGCTCTGTTGCTGTTAAGTTGAATAGAAAATTAGGTTTTCTATTTTTTCCTCCTTTAAAAATAAATTTTTCAAGCACCAAGGTAGCAATGACTTTAAAGACTCCAGTTCATACATTTATGTTTCTGTCTAAATAAGTATTAAAGAAAAAAGAAGCTATTTATACACTAAAGACTGCAAAATCATATTTCACTTGCTTGATGGATTTTTAATCTCTCTTAGTGTGGTCCCCTAGCTTCCTTGCATTTGTTGTGTGAAGCATACACATGATACAACTAATTAACAAAATTATTTGCAGGATGATATGAAGGTAAATATTAAAAAGAAAGAGAATACACATTAATAAAATGTCAAAAAAAGCCAACGCATTTGCCATCCCTGCCTCAATTTGTTTTTCATTAATAAAATATACATTGTTTTCCATTTGGAAAATTTACTGGCGGCAACACATTCAGCACACAGCTTTGTCTCTTTAGAGATGAAGTCTTTGTTTAAACACTGGCGATGGGGTTTTTGTGCCATTGTCTAATCTGTCAGATTGGATGAGCGTGTGTGTTTGGGGGTGCAAAGATGTGCGGCCACACCTGCTGTGCAAAGCTGCGAACTCACGACTCTCCCCACCATTACAATGTGTTGCGCTGGGAGCTCCTTTGTTGCGATGGAGCTGCTGGTGGTTGTGTGGCTGAAGTGTCACAAGTGTCAGGCCTCATTACGGTCACCATAATCGCTCTAAAACAACCTCTTATTTTGGCCATTTAATATTGAAGGGTAGGAAATTAAAGGCTAGATACCTAATAGATTTTGTGATGTTCAATTGATTGTTCGCTGGGATTCGAAAGCACAAAACAAAAATTTAAAAGGTCTGTTAATAATGTCCGGTGTTCATCTGGAGCATAGTTTTTCAAATTATACCAGTAACACCATTCAAACAGGTGATCAGTCATTTAGATGGTGTTTTAGCAAGTGATCAATTTTTTTTATGGAAGTATTTCTGTAGAGTTATAGAACATGCGATATTTAACAAGCCAAAATGATTCCTTAAGCTTGTTTTCACTCTTTTTGTACATTAATATCTTACAAAGTCCTTTGTCTCCAGTGCTCCACTGGGCTTAGATTCCAATGCTTATGTTAAAAAAAAGAAAAAAAAATCTGTATTACTATTTGGATCACAGGTTTTATATTAGCTAATTACAGAGACAACAGCTATAAAACTTGGACCAGGTTATTTCTAGGTTCTTCTTCTAAATGGAGTTCAAAACTGCAGCTTTGCTTTAAGGCATATCTATATGATAGTTACAATATCTTTCAGTCACTATTTGATTTTTACAGTTAATTTTATTCGCAAAAGTGAAAAAGTAATGACTTCAGTAGGATACTGGAAATATATGCAGAATATAGAAGTATCTATTCTGTCAGTAATTCAAATATTTGAAGGGATTTCTATTTCGCTTGACTCTACATGGTGTGTTGAATTCTTCTGAACACATTTCCTCACTATAAATCATCCCTTTGACTTTTATTTTACTTCACAAAGTTACTTCTCAGCAAATGTGTGTTAAATACTTTTGGAAAAATTTTCACTACAGTCAAGTTATGGGTGATCATCACTAATTAAAGAATACAGCTGATGATCTTTATGGAATCATGCTTAAGCAAAGCCTACTTCTGTTGTCACTCTTATAATACGATGCAGCCCACCACAGGATTAATCGATTCTAATCTAGATGGGTCTTTTTAGGGACCTTAGACCTGTACGGCCTCATTAATTCAGATGGTACGTGACAGTTCAGAGGTTTCTTAAACCAGCCATAACCTGCATAAACAGACTTCTGTGCCAGCCTGAGATGCACGCTGTTATCAGGGTAGAATTTCTGTCTTCCACCTGAAGTTGTTAGGCAGCAAAACTGAAATACCTTGACTCAGTTTTCATCCTGAATTTTAGGAAACGGCACACAACGTCACTCCCCTACAACACAACAAAGGGCAAGAAAGCTTACAGGATCACATATATAAATGCTCCAGTGCCATCCAAAATAGATCAGGTAAGAGAAGAAAAAAACATGTAAGAGAAGATAAAAATTATGAAAATTAAGGAGAAAAATACAGAATTTATGAATGAAATAGTTCAGGTGTACACTGGCTTAAGTCTGACCAATTTCATTTTTCCTATAAACTAACCACCCAGAATTGCTATTCTACATAGGCATTGTTTGTTTGCTTTTTTGCCCTTCTTTGGGAGCTGTTAACACTTGCCATTTTTTGGAGGTCTCATCCTCCTCTTTTGTGACCTCTCTCTTTCCCCTTTCCATCCAAAAATAAACCTCAGTTTCTCACAGTAGGCGTGATACCCTCGTAAAGGTGTTACATCCCTCTGAAGAACAACTGTACCCTGTCAGAGAGATAACAAAATGAATTACCAGGTGCTAACACTGCTATCTCCTCTACGGTTAGTCCAGAAATATGAGTTTAAACCTTTAGCCCATGAAAAACACTAGTTCATTGTTAGCTAAATATACTCGGGATTTGTAATTTTTTCCTATGTCAAAAATCTGAAGGATTCGTAGAAAAAGATCATGGATGCGTTGTCATCAGTTTGCTGTCATGTACGGGCCTGGGAAGGAAGCACAGTGCTAAGTGAATGATCTTGCTCAAAAATGGTGCACGACCAGTTTAGCCATGGATTAACACACCTTCAGAGAACATCTTTTAAAAGCACAGTTCCTTTAATGTCCTATTTTCATGATAAATGGGTCCAGTACCCTACAGTACAGTCCCTAAAGGACAGACAGTAGCAAACTTTCCTGGACATAGCCCTAAAGAAAGTTTTATTTTAACTCATTGAAACAGAAGAATGGTATTTAACTCAGTGACAGAATAAAGATGAATTAAAAAACATATCTTTTGGCTGCCTTAACATCTGAAGACCCATGCCCTTGAGCTCCTGAACTGCTGTGAACCGAGTTACAAGTGACTCTGAAATGATCTTGCACTCTGCTTTGATGAGATAAATGTAATAAACTTTTACTAAAATAAATAGAACAACTTATGCCAAATGGGGTTAAAGGTCACAGAAAGTCCATGAACACCTATGAAACCACTAAATTCAGATATCATATGATCTTGGCAGCTCAAGCTGATCTGTTTGGAATTATGGATAGACCGATTCATTAATTAGGTCAATTAAAATTAATGCAAAGTATAGAACAATAAGGAGAGCTAGGGCTCCACAAAACATTGCAGAATTTCCAGATTAGGATGTAGTGAAGCCTACGGAGCAGAACATTTTATAACATTATAAATAGGCAGTTATTGATGGTGTTAAGCTTTTTCATTACTACTGGGATTGTGTGCATTTAAGAGAAAAAATTTTAAACTACAGCACAGCTGTGAAAGTGGAATAATTTTCTACTTCTCTGTGGTCACTACATTCCAGTAAACAAGGGTTTGCACAAATGAGTGTGGAAAAAGTACCACTTCCCCAAAACCTGTGGTAGCCTCAAAGAGTGAGGAAGGGACACACCGATCACCCTGAGCCTGAACAGCCAGAGGCCAGGGGCTGACCCACACCTGCTCAAAGACTCTTTTACCACTTGGAAGAAACAAGACAGGACTTATCCTAAAGAGCCTAAAACACAACACTTTTTTCATAAATGAGTATTTAGCTGTCAAAATCAAGCCTTTAAAAAGAAATACTCTATTTTTATTTTTATTTTTTTTTAAATTCAGAAATGAATTGAAAAGTTTGGCTATGTAGTCCAAAGTTCCTATTACATTTCTGGAAGACAAATTATGCCTTTTGAAGCTCAAGATCTCAGGAGAAAAAAAAAAAACCAAAACTATTATACTATTGGAAGTTGTAGCAACATAATAAAAACCAACAAAACCAGCAAACCCCATCCAACTTATATAGGAATTATAAGTAATGTGAACACCATTTACTTTTAAAAAAAATATATATATTGTCTGCAGTGAAGATGTCATTACCTCTTTATTGATTTCCAGGTTGAATGAAATTTTAACATCTCTGAAGGATCAGGTTTATATTCAAAATGGAAAATGCAGGTACGACTGCCATGTAATCGAATAGTCTAGAATAACCTGTAACCTGGGAAATAAATTAAGGCTTCCCTTTTAAAAACACTTTGAATGTGTTATTGCTGCTAACCACAGTTTAAATTTTATTACTTTTGAGAGAAAGCTAAGAAACCATTTTACTTTCTACAAGGTAGTCAGCTTAACTTTAAAGTAAAATAAATTAAATTAGGGATAAAATGTTGATATCACAAGGGAACGTTCAAAGCAGAAAGAAAGAAAACTATGTTTTTCAGTCAATATTTATTATTTTCTTCATTATATCTCAAAAAATTCTCAATTTAAAAATCTTAATTTGGGGGACTAAGCTGTTTAGGAATCTTCTTTAATTGTTTAAAAATACACTTCTCTCATAATTTTATTTTCTGGCTTTCATGACCTGTGTACAATTTGTATCACCAATGGCCTGACCCATTTTAAAACTTCTGAACACACGTTATGTTTTACATAAAAGATCCATATGATGGTTTGTTTCTTTTGCATGAAGTCAATGAAAACCCGCGCTAAACAGCAAATTCCTGAAAATGAAATGTGCTATTATTTTATAGAAAAAATCAAGTTTCTAAAGACCATTGTATCAGTGATAAGTATATCTAGATCAGCTAGTAAGAATCAATATTCTGACTTACATTTTTATGTGCCAGATTAGTCTTTATATTTGTTTTGATAGAAAAGCAGGCAACAGCCTATTTCATGGACAATAAATTCAAGATAGTAATGAGGAGATAGTACTGCCTCAGCTAACTGCACACAGATTGGAGGGTCACATATTTGACACAAATCTAGTATGGCCCTTAATGAATCTATATACTTGATTAGAGTTACTGTCTTTTATAGCACTAAATAGCTTTGCATGGAAAACTAGCTCATTTCAAACAGGGTTAAGAAAGTCACTCTGTTTTACAAGAAAATAACCTCTAGAAAATTTCAAAAAAGTTCTAAATTTTTCTTGTGAATTGCTTCCAATGATTTTCTATGCAAAAAGCTTGGAGAGATTCTTCTCTCCAGGATTTGGAGATAAATAATGTCGCCAAATATGAAATCCTGAATGAAACAATTTGTGGCTATATTATAGTAAAAGATCTGCATTACTTTACCCTGAAATCTCCATATTACCTGTTTTTTTCCTTCTCAGAGATTTTTTCTTTTTTACTGCCTTATCTTCTCTACTATTTTCAATGACCACTTTTTCCACCTACAATGCCTCTGCTCTATGAATTTCTCAAAATTCCCCCTTCTCTCATCTTGATTTCACACTGGTTGTCAGTTTCTGATTTTAAGACCTTGTTTTCTTTTACATGGTACTTGTCTCCCTCTTCCAATACCCCCCCTCTTTTTTTTTTTTTTTTTTTTTTAATTTTCCCTCTCCTGTTGTAGGTTGCCTATTCAGTAAATCTAATTTTCCATCAGAAAATGCAACTCTCTTCCTCTCTATTAGCTTTTATAAGAATTCACATTAAATAGAAGCCAGTTTGGAGGGTGAAAATGGGGCTCCACAAAGATCAATAGCAGATCTACTCTTGGGTCAGGACTTCAGCCTAGAAATGTAGGTGCCTTCATCAACAATTTCAACTCACAAAATAAGACTGGTCTAATAATTCAGAAGAATGTATTCCTATCTCTAATTTAAAGGATCACAAATGACTCATGCCCTATTCCAAGCCATTTTCCAATGAAGCTGCATGAATAGCAATCCATGCATGTCACATATGGAATCTGCATTAAATAAGAATAATAGGGTGCAATTTGTAATTCTTTACAGGTGAACTATCCAACATGTAAAGAGCAATTTCCAGCTGAGACAAGCTTAGCTTGGCTAGGAAGATAAACCCATTCTGGCTCACCCTACTAAAGCTGCTGTCTATGCATGAAGCTGAGTCCCATTTTGAGCTTTAGCTGTTGCAGCATACAGAGCAAACACAAGATGTACACGATACAGCGCAAGCACACAGTTTGGGATAAAAAACCAGTTACACCATCTAGCCTCAGATTACAACAGAGATATTTTAGCCTCAAATTCCATCTGTTTTGTAACAGAGCCACAGGACAGATTACAACCAAATTTGAAAAGAGCATATAGGCAACACACTTCCCTTGACGCTATCTAGCCTTATTCCTTGGGGGAAAATCCGTATGTTTATACATCTTGGGATAAATTACTCTTTTCCCATATAGATAATTTTTGTTACTGGTCTTGATGGGTAGATGCCTGAGAATAACTGCTTTACGGTAAGACTAGATAGAGTGAGACCTGTCATATTCTTTTCTCTTGCTCTGTATTCTGGGTAAAGAAAAAGATTTGCTGTGCCATCGCACACCCTTGAATCTCTACTTCCAGGCCAGCTGTGTGAATAGGAGCAGTTGGAATATGATTTATTTCTCTTTGTATCACCTTGGCAATGTGTTAAGGACAAGTGTTTGTCTTCTATTAAAATATATTGCCCTTCTCTATCTCACTCCTACAACTTTACAGTATTATGCTGCAATGCTACTGATAGCTTTTTTTTTTTTTTTTTTAATTCCAGGTTATTTTTAATCTTTTCATTATTGGTTTCTCTTCATGCCCTTTTGCAAATGATCACTACAGAAAGCACTGCCATAAAGCAGCTGGCATGGCTCATGCCCTCTGTCACTCTGCCTTTCAGACACAGAGATGGTGTTTTTCTCGGTGGTTGGTAACGCAGGCCTTTTATGTGTAGAGTGATGGCGCTTCGTTCACCACCAGGGCTTCTATTTTTGTGGGGGATAACAGAAATATTAAAAGAGGAAAAAACAAAACAAAAAAGTCTCAGAGTACCCCCCACCCCAAAAACATAACCAGAGTCCAGAACTGAAACATTAAGCTGGGCAATTATTAGAAACCTTATTGGTCTCCCATCTAAATGCCGGGCTAGAAAACACTAAGTTTTCAGCAAGTATCCAGAGCCACAGAACAGCCCATTCTATACGGAATTGTAGTTTAACTTTTAAAACACCATTCCCATTTCAGAACCTCTCATAAAGAGATAGTATTCTCAAAACACAGGCTTTTAGGATGCATGGGTTATTTCTCCATCTAATATTCAGCCACAACCGGATGAGCTGTGCAAAATTGAAAACAAGATTTCTAAGAAATGATATTATCAGTTCGGAGCCAAGAGCAACATTGAATGCTGGGCCTAACCTGTTTCTTCAGATGTAATTTTTCTGACACATGCCAACTGTAATCTCCCTTTTCTTACTGTTTCTAACAAAGCCTCGTTGTGGAAAACTAACTCCAATGGAGATTAACTGATTTACAATCATAGAATCATTTCCACTATCTCTTTACATTTATCATATAAGTTGTAGAGCATGACACAGGTAAAATCCTGCTGCCTGCTTTGAACAAGTGAACATTTCTATTGCCCATGCTACAAACCAGTAGGAAAATGTTTAATGTAACAGTAAAGTTCAGTTTTCTACCAGCCCTTCACTACAATAAATTTTTGTGTTCGATATCCTGCATTTTTTTCTCTGAGAGAATAAAGCATTACTCTCTGTGAGTGATAGTAATCTATTTTTCTGTCCTAGCAGGGATACATTAACCAGGAAGCACTCTGCACACGTTTATATTTCTTAGCATAGAAAAGACAACCAGACATACACCATTAAAATATATCAATGAAAAATAACGTCTTCCTTTAAATTAACTAATATCTACGTTTAATGAAGCTCAGTTTATAGTGATTTTCTGGATGAAGTGCTCTTCTTTCAGCCTAATTATGTGCACAGCTTTCAGACAACAAGGAGTGTCTTTAACATTAGATAAGAACCTAGGCTTTTATTTCAATCAATAGTCTTTAGCCTTTGAACTCGTGTCAGAGGAAGACCAGTCCGTCACATTCAGTTCTACCTGACCTCTTTCTTCTTAATGCACACTGCCATTTACAGAAGGAAAACACACAGATATACAGTATATAAGCAAGTAAACTATTTAGGGCATTTTGTGTACGGGGGGGATGGGATCTTTTACGGCTGTAAAAATGTGTGACTGTAATGATGATGTTAAAATTTTCTTGTTTCCTTTCACTGGGCTTTGTGTATCTCAAAGGAGCCCCATATGGTGCTCTTTGTCCGTGTCATTACCTCGTTACAGCCGCTGTCTGCCAGCCAAAGGTAGAACGCTGCAGCTGTAGACAGCGATACAACTGGAATTGTCTAAGGTCAACAGTGCCGTAATTACTTTAAAATGTCAGCGTACAATAAAATACAACAGTTCATCTGGCAGAAAGCAAATTAGCTTTGACCATAGCGTAATTACCCTTTTCTCAGCACCATTAGAAGAGATCAAATCTCCACATTCAGTGTTTGAGGAAAGGCCATCAGAGTACACTCTACCTGACAAGGATGCACATTTGCCATTTTGAGATGTAATTAATTGTCCCTATAATAGAAATTTTTATATTTGACTCTGGAATTGAAATGTGTAATAACCTGGCTTCTTCATATTTAACCATTTCCACTCTGAATAGATATGCATTGCAAAGTGAAGCTAGGTGATATCAACACAATGAAAATGTGTTAGCCACTCAATCAATCAGTAAAAAACTGAAACAAAGTTATTTTTATCAATTAGCTTAAGCTTAATTGGCCAGCCTCTGATCTTGTCAACAGGGGTGTAAATCTGGGATAACTTTACTGAAGCGAGTAACGTGACTCTGGATTTATAAAAGTTGCTTTGACTTTCAGATCCAGTTCATTACGTTGTGTGAACATAATATGGGCTACAAAGTTTTACCCAAAGGAAAAAAGAAATTAAGAATCCAAAAGCACTGTGCAACAGAAATAAATAATTATTTTTCCAAACTGCTTTCCCCAAATTTATCTTTTCAGTCTCATCTTGTTAATTTAAACTGAACTTCACCATTAGAGGCCAGCTTCAAATCCTGATCCTCATCTGAACTTCAGACATAAACTCTTACAATGGGACAGGGCTGATGAAGACCTCCTTATCTGGGATGTTGGGGTAAATGTCTCATATTGAACCACCTACTTCTTCCAGGGGCCTTATTAACAGCATGTTTACATGTATATTCACCAGTGATGTGGTAATTTTGTTACATGGGGAACAAATGGTGAGAAGCAGACCAGTGACTATGGTCGCTGTAGGGCAAAGCAAGGTGCCTTGCATGCACGTTCAATTTCATTACTATTTAAGGGTTTTGAGGAAGGTCTAAGCTGATTTAAAATGACTTACAGTGTCTGAGCAGAATTTCGCTGTATGTCTGAGTATGGATTCACATGAAATAGCTATTTCATATCAGAAGTCCCTTACAGAGTATTTAGGGAATTCCACCAAACAGAAGATATTCAGGCCCAATCTGCTGTGGGTTTTATTTATATTTGTAGAATTTAGAATTGCAGTGTGTTCTTGTGACTCTAGAACTAAAACATGGAAGGTTTGATGAAAATAAAATCACCGAATATGTCTGGTAAGAACGACAAAAATTTTATAGTGCATGTTAGAAATACTAGAAAGCACATAAAAATCATGTTTTTTCAAATAGCTTTGATTTTGAAAACATATTTTTATACTTACGCATATTTTTGAAGTGCAATACAGAAAATAACATCTTGAAAACTAAAAGAGTATCTAGACCTAGTTGTTAATTCTCATTGCAATACTTTGACAGGTTCTAACCAGCTCATCTCCCTACAGTGTTTGCCCTGTCTCAAGTGTCACTTACAAGTCCTTGGATCATAATTATACAATGATATTTATACACACAATATGAATGCAAACAAAGCCTGTTTCCACTGAAATGAATTCTCAGCAGGACAGGGTGGGTAATCACAAACTGGTAAAAGCCTGACGTTTTCCTTTGCTTAAAAAAAAAAAAAAAAGAAAAGAAAAGAAAAAAAAAAAAGGCAGAATTGTAGTTCTCTGTGGCTTTGCCTGCTTTGTGCCCACAGCCAAAGTAAATGTGTCTCACTGCATATACATGTGCATGTTTGAGGGTGTTACTGAAGATCTAATTCAGCTTTCCACATCATTGGATCTGTAGCTCAATCTTACTCATGTACTCATCAGCACTTGCACTTAGAATGGAAAGTTAATGGAAACTCAGTGCAGTCAAGTGGGAATGAGGAGGAAAACAAAAAAATAAATAAAGCCAAATCACCAAAACTAGGTCAGAATAGAACTCGGCTCTTTATCTCATTTTGAAAGTCTATGTAGAAATGGATGTATAAACAATACAATTTAAAAAAATCTTATTCTACAGAATAAATAGGAAAATTACTCCAAAAATCAAAATATAGTCCTGAAACTGAGGACAACAAAAGTACAGTGATAGAAATATCAAATAAAACAATAATAGAAAAAGGTACAGAGGAAAAATGATGAGAAATGAACATACCCCATATTTTTTCCCAGTTTTCCTTTGTGAAAGAACACGTATTAGTATCACTGATTAGTAGCATGTCATTAGTGTCGTTTAGTCAGAATTTTTCTACTGATTGCAGGATGACCTGGATTTGCCTTCAAGAACACAAGAGGAAAAGGAAAGAACAGAAACCAGCAAACGTTGCAGCAGCGACAACAGCTGAAAAATAAAAAAATGCCAGCAATACCATCCCTAGTCTCAATAATCATGCCTAAAAAAATCCAGCTGGGAGTACACATCAGCCAAACAAAGAGGTATTGAACCTGGCTTCGATCTCATGTATGTATATCACTACCATAAAATCTGTTTAAATCCAACAAAGTCAATTGTAAGCACACTGCAAATGAGATCCAAACATTTGAGAGTATCTGTTTGGACCACACTGACATAAGGCAGAACACGGGTCCAAGATGCAGTGTACTTGTTCTCACTCGGCCTGACTGAGAAGCAGCATGATTTGAAATAGCAAAGTTTTTTTCTTTTAATAGTGACATTTATGCACTTTCCTGAAAGAACTCTGAAACCTTGTTCTTGTCTAGGTTCCATATGGGAGCAAAGCCTGTTGACTTTTTGCTTGATTTTAACTCTTAAAGCTTGTCCATGTAACGACAGCACATTTGTTTAATTCTCTGCCATGAGGTGCAGTTATATGAGGACTTACCCTTGTAAGGGAAATACTGACTGCTGTGGAATAATATATTCAAAATCATTTTCAGTTTATCAGGATTTAAAAAATTATATGGATATGTAGGACAAAAACTTGAGCAAATGTATTCATGTCCCATAAAAGCATGGGAGACACACTACACATCTTTCTTCTCTTCTGAGTGACTACTCCTGTTCTCCCACATAGTGTCTTCCCATGGTTTGGCTGCAAGATTCCTTTTAAGATTCCTGTGGAGTGGAAAGGAAAGGGGGGAAAAAGTTCATTGATAAAAGATAATGTCCACTGGATGCCGTTTCGCATTACCTTATCCAAGGTGTCTTCCTCAGGTAATGGCTTTATTCAATTATTGATAGCTCATTCAGGCAGCTGAATGAAGACTAGCCTTCTCCAGGGCTCTGATCCCAGACAAAAACTTAACTCCTTTTTCTCTTTAAGAAGTCCTTATAGAAATAAGGAAATTGAGGTGTGCATATTTCTAGACAGTCTGGCAAGACTCATGATTTAGTTACCTGAATTACACAGAGAGCACATGGAAAAGTGCAGACTGGAATAAAAATAGCTGCTGTAGTCTTTCCCTGAGCGTGACTAGGTCCATCCTTCTGGGATTCTAACTCATATCACAAACAGGTTCATACACACATGTGAAAAGTTACATGTACAGTGTTACAAAACCTTTATTTCAGACGAAACCGCATGTTTCTGGTAAGGTTTTAAATCCTTACTTAGAAGTATTTGAAGTTATTTTAAAGGGATGGTCAGAATAAGAGCACACACCAAAATTATGCTAATAAGTTAATAAATACACACACGTGTGTATGTACATTCACACACATGTATATGGACACACATGTCGTAAATACAGTAAAGTGGATTAATCAGCTCAGCTAAATCAGCCTACTGCATTTTACTTTGGATCTCACTAACAAAATGTCCCTCTGCAATGAAACTGAGACGCATCTGATGATCCAGCACTGCCTTGTTTACATCTAATGAACAAAACCACTCCAGATTGCTGATATGAAACACTATAGAAAGGAAGAAAAAAGATAAGAATTGAAGAAAGGGTTTTGGTTGGTACCAAAGTGATTCTGATTGAAGAATTTTGTTCCGGATCATACTTTGAGAGAAAGAGAAGAAGCAGTTCAGAGGGTAGCATGTGGTTATGCATAGTGCAAGCATCTCCTGATACCCACTGTCATAGGCTGCACCAAATATTAAATTTTCTCTCTTTTCTACTTGAAGAGATAAACGGATAACTACTGAAAACAAAACATGACATGCAATTTCATGATGTTCAGTATGGCCCTCACTCTGCATTCATAACAGCACTTTGGTTACATAAAAAACTCCATGAGTTTCCAGAGAAATCCTGTCACATACAACATTAAACATTATTTACATTTAATTAGGCAAAATCAAATCCTGCAAGTTAGTTCATTAGATTTCTCCAAGGCCAGTTGTTTATGTAAGCACTGAATCATTAATATGCAGCTACTTCCATAATTATAAGGCTGTCAGATAAGAAACCTGCTGCCTTGGATAGATAAAGAAACTTGGAGATAGTCACAGATATAAACCCTGATTCAGCTCTACCGTGTTTGGAAAAACCTAGCCTAAAAATGCAGAATCACTTTCAGATGCAAACCAGTAACACAGAAATGAAACAATGAATCCCACATTAATGAAACCTAGACAAGAAAGCAGGAAATAAAATAATGACTGCAAATTCTTATTTTTGGAAAGAAGAAAGTCCAAGAAGTTGAGTTATAGTGTTACGTATAATTCTAAATTTATAAAGGTGGTGAAACTGTATTTTCTTCTTTGCCAGGGAAGAATTTTCTTTTTTGATGGATCTTTATTTAGGCAGCAGCATCTCTGAACGATATGGTGAAATTCAAGGCGGGGCCAGTATGTTCCTAGAGAGTACAATCCAGGATACTTGGCAAAGTTACTTAAGAGGAGAAAGATAGATATCACATTCACTCATGTTTCTTTTTCTATGTTTCATCATACCTTAACACTTCCCACAAACACCACATATGCATGATATGGTCTACAGTGGACTCCAAGGATTACTCTAACTTGGTAGAAGGATCTATCCTCAAAAGGTACTTTCTTTTTTTTTTTTTTTTTCATACTCTACCATAGGTTTCATGATAACAAAACATTATTGAAGACAAAACAGGGCACAGACTAAATGTTGAATCTAACTGATCTCCTAGGGCAGGTTTCCCAGCTGGACCTTATTTTAGGGGGTACTTTATCTTCAGATTTTCTTTCACACACAGAACACTCATTTCTAGGTGGTGAAGCACTGAATTGACACAAGAAAGGGAAATTCTGTCTTATATGAAAATCTTTCTAGCTAAGGACAGGCGCTGACCAGGCCAGTAAAACACCTTTCTTCTTAGAGGAGGACTGTGTTGCCACTGAGTAACTCTTCTACTTTAAAAAAATCTGAACATTTATTTGGAACCACAACACAGATTCCCTGAGACCTCCACATAGAGCTGCTCTGTATGACACAGGATCTACAGGAGATCTCTGAAGTGGCCTCTGGGGATACCCCAGGATGCTGAGGATCTCTGAAGTGTGCTGCAGACCTCACTTCAAGCACATTAATTGATTTGTACAGAGAATGTTTGGTTCCTAACAGATAAATTCCCAGTGCCGTTTAGGAGGTTTCCATAGTGCCTGAGGCCCCCAGACAGAGTAGACCAGCGCGGTTCCACATTTACACCAGTTCTGCCCAGTCCTGGTGTAAGCGGCTACAGAGCAGGTGAGGCTCCTCGCAGCACCTGAAGGGACACTGCGGAGCCTGTTTCCAGACACCTGAACCCTGCTCTGTGCAGCCAGGTGTGGGCTAAATGTCCACGCACAGAGACGATGGACTTCTAGGCATTACAAGTGGGATTAAAATAGACGTTTGGTGCAATGTGAGATGCCCTCGTGTATGCCTCCTGGCTGAACTGGAGAGGCATATGTTTTTCTCAGATCCCATGTCACATCTGCCTGTTTCATGTATATTCATAGGATATTAGGCTTTAAAACAGCCTAAGTGGCAGTAGGTCAGTACGTTAAACACCTGAATTGCTCCCCAGTGTTTAGACACCAGTGGTTGTGTTGGAAATAGTGTTGCCAGCAGGACTAGGGAAGGGATTGTCCCCCTGTACTCGGCAATGGTGAGCCTGCACCTCGAATACTGTGTTCAGTTTTGGGACCCTCACTACAAGACAGACATTGAGGTGCCGGGGTATGTCCAGAGAAAGGCAATGGATCTGGTGAAATATCTGGAGCATGAGTGTTATGAGGAGCAGCTGAGGGCACTGGGGGTGTTTAGTCTGGAGAAAAGGAGGCTGAGGGGAGACCTGGTCACTCTCTACAACTCCCTGAAAGTAGGTTGGAGTGAGGGAGGGGTCAGTCTCTTTTCCCAGTAACAAGTGACAGGATGAGAGGAAAAGGCCTCAAGTTGTGCCAGGGGAGGTTTAGATGGGATATTAGGAACAATTTCTTCACTGAAAGGGTTGTCAAACACTAGAACAGGCTGCCCAAGGAAGTGGTTGAGTCACCATCCCTGGAAGTATTTAAAAGACATGTAGATGTGACACTTAGGGACATAGTTTTGTGGTAGACTGCGCAGTGTTAGGTTAATGGTTGGACTTGATGGACTTAAAGGTCTTTTTCCAACCTAAAAAATTCTATGATTCTATGGTTCTATGGTTTATTTGTCTGCACCCTCATGTTGAGCTCCACCTCACTCTGCCTTAGTCCTCACAGCAAGAAGGATGCCCAGGGCAGGTGGGGTGGGACAGGACGGTGAGGGGCTATGAGGTAACACAACCCCGGGTCGAGAGGCTGTTCCCACATGGACAGGAGTGAGCGTGGGCTCTCCATGTACACTGTTTTCCCCATAGGCTTGAGTTATGGGGTTTGTCCACCGCAATGCATTTAACAAGGCTGAAGAGCGACAGCCTTTTTTCTCCAGGAAGCCAAGGTCTGGGCCTTCCATCAGCCCTGGCTCTGCCCGGTGATGTGGTGGCCGTGTCACAGCCACAGGATGTTGGAGGTGGATGTGCCACAGGGGTTCCTGGCACAGCTGTCCAGGATGGATCAGGAAGGGGTGCGAGGTGAGCTGGCCCAGACTTAGAGGCCAGCAGGCAGCTGAGCAAGGGCTGAGGTGGGAGTAGGGAGGGGATGGCTGCTGGGCTGGGGAAGGGGTTGCCTCTGGCGTGACAGATGGCGGCTGCTCCTCTTTGTCTTCCAGACCTGGAGGCCACATGAGGATAGGACCAGACCATCACACACTCCTGTCCTCAACCACACAGCCAGAGATTTGTTACCTCCTACAAGGACACTGACACAAAGTACTCAGGAGTTTGGCAGAGCCCTGGGCAGGGGATGCCTGTGGTGACTGAGGGTGGTTGCTCCCTTGGTTTGTTAATATTATCCTGCCTTTTACAGCTGCAGACCCAGACAGGGACATGGTCATACTGCGGCACTCTCCCACCTCCCTCTCCAGCTGCTCTGCCGTTTTTCTGGAAAGCCTTTCACCTAAGGACAAGAAATCACAAAGAGCTCCAGGCTCAGCTGCACCATGGTCCCACAGGCAGCCTGTGGCTCTGCACAACCTTGGTCAAGAGGAGCTCCACGCCACCTCCCTGCTCTGTCTGAAGCGTACCTTGAAATACAATTTTCTGATTCAGGGACCATTGGCTGGGTCTTCTGGTTTGTGTGGACTTTTGTGTGAAACTTCTGGGCTTTTCCTTACTGTCCATATTACATTTATTTTATAGATCATTTTATATGTGTAAAGATATATATATATCTTTATAGGTATAGTCATATAAAGAACATCTTCATCCTCCTTACTTGAAGGAAGTGTGGAGACAGTCAGAATCTGCACTGAGATCGTGTGGATATGATGGTTTCAACCATGGAACCTGGCCCTTCACAGAGCAGTATGAAAACATATGTCATGTGAACCAAGACTTGGGCAGTGGGATGAAACAGGAGGCAGAGGTCAGCTCTGTGCAGACCTCATGACAAGGTCATTTTTTTGTCAAGTTCACAACTGGATGTTTTCCGCTCTACCTCTGGGAATTTTCACTTGACGTCATCAAAGGAAAACTCTTACTACATATATTCCAAATCACCTTCTCGTATGCTCCTAACCTCTGCTGTCACTATATCTTTTCATGTTAAGTAGAAAAAGATACCAGGTGTCATTTAAACCTTTCAGAAAATATAGCTGAAAAGCTAAGCAGTCACAAAAAGCCATTTTGCTGAAATTCCTTTCTCTAAGTCTTATGTGACCGTGCTGGTATATTCATTAGTTTGACAAAATCAGAGCTTTACATATGCATTCATTACCTAAAGCAACTCTCAGTTTCAGCAGTTTCAGCAGTTTCACTGCTTCCTTGTATTCACACCAATGTACTAGATGAAGTTATGTTTGTATCTCATGCATGATCTATCGGCCTTTTTCACATTTTAAGCATAGTAAGCACTCTTCCATCAGAAAAACACTTGCTAAATCAATGGGAACTTTTGTTCAATAGGTAATGGTCTTCAAAAATGCAAATCAGGTGATGCTACGGAAGGAAAAGAATATAAATTGAAAATAATGTTCGGTGGAAAATGATGTACCCTCATATAGTACATTTGGCTTTGTGATGATGCCTCTCTGAGGCATTAGTTAGAGGTAGACAAAGGAAAACTTGGGCAGAACAAGGCTATATTGTGCAGGGAGTCTGTAAGGATGGAACCTGTTTTGTTTAGTAGGGGTCAGGAAAGACCTGACAAAGCAGAGTTGCAAAAAAGGTAGGCTAAGCCCTTCTTCTATGAGAACAAAATAATGCTCGCTGAAGCTAGATAAAAATACAAAAGGAGTTATCTCGTTAGGTGATGCACAGCCTATAGAATGAATTGACATCAAATGTTATTAAGATTTAGATGAGCAACCCTGGGAGTGTGTTTTTGGCTATGAGTGTTTATAGTGGAATTCCCACAGGTTAATAGAAGAATAGAGATTAACAGCGAAAAGATTATACATATATTTTACATCTGCATAGCTTTGAGGTATTCATATAAATATCAATAAAAATATCCCTTGCTGTAGTAATGGCAGGTGTTGATCAACTGTTCAAGCAGCATGTGCTGCTTAAATCTTTGATTCTGTTCTCCAGCAGTAAAACACCCTAGGTGGTCGGCTGTCCCCATCGCTGTTCCTCCCTCACAATTGTTTACCCTGCCTCTATTGGCAAATGTGAAGCATAACACTAATCAAATGCTTATTCCCCTAAGGTTGTCATAAAAATTTTCCTCTGTAGTATTTCTTGCGCCACCTCAGGCACGTTATATGAAACGCTGCAGGAGAGAGGATGAAGACCCGACCGAACAACTCATCTGGATTAGGCAGCAATTCTTGTATGAGTTTTTATTCACTAACATGTTTCCCGTCCTTCCCTCAACCCCAGCCTCCAAAATGTACAACTGCAACTCGTCTAGTGGTGCTCAGTCACACCTAAAAAGTGAGTAACCCCTGCAAAGGGGTTAAGTGACCAATAAACCCTTAGAAAGCAGAAGAACTAGACAAATCGAGTGCAGTAGCAGAGCAAATCTGAAGCCACATGTTCATTAAAGCAATGGGGCATATTAAAATGTTTTATAATGTTTACGACAAGCAGCTCAGTGCAAAAGGAGGAAAGCTCTGTGTCTGGGTTTTTCTAAGAGTGGAACAATTTAACACTGAGATCTGAGCTCTGTTAAATAATTCCTCTTGAGCTCACCACTGCTTGCCTGTTGGCTTTCAGTGACAGATGAGTCAAAGAGCAGACCTCTAAGCCATAGGGGCTTTCCACAGAGGCTGGAAGTTTTAAAACACAGCGTGAGAAGCTGTGGAAGTGCTTAAACCAGAAGGTATCATTCAGCACAAGATCGCTGCCTCATGATCTCATCTGGAGTGTGGCTACTCATGGAAGACCCAAAAACTTGAGACAGAGGTGGAGAGTGAAAAGCTCACAAGTAATTTTTAAAGAGCTCCACCAAAGCACTGAAGAAACTGATACATATTTTTGATGAAAGTTTTTGAAACTTCCCACCTTTCCAAACTCCACACAACCTGGGTTTATTTTATTTTTTTTTCTCTTAACCAAATGAAATTGCTTGCCACGGGGACTCCTCTTGCTTCCTCACTGCCCCCAAGCTCTCATAATTCCTATGCAGCACAAAGGTAAACTCTTTAAAAGCAGCAATCAGAATAAGATCAGTGTATCTTTAACACAGTAATAGTACGTGTCAAGCACTACAAATTCTCTACACTTGCCCATCGTCTTCTCTTATTACAAACCCACCAGTACTGTTTTCCTAAAAGCACCTTTCAAGTAATCTGCCTTTTACTGAAATGCGACTGCTACTGTGTACTATTTTAAAAATGGCTTGACAGAATTGCTAATGTTCTCATTCCTTCAGGATATTTCCTAATACTTGTAGCCTTTTCATGTTTCTAATTAGGCCAGTAATGGTCCCTGAAGTTAAACCAATTAAAATTATTTACTGTGACACATAGTGTGGAGATAATTATCTGATATCTGAATCCAACTTCTGCTTACTTCGCAACATTACTTAATAGAAAACAGGGAAACTGATGCCCGTGCTTTCATTTTACTTGTCTACCAAATGTGTTTGCCCTATAGCAAACTGTTTAAATAAAGCATTAAAATCTTTGCGGTGCTAATCAAAATGTTTAAAATCCACTCACACTTCCTTTATAGTTCTGAGAAGCATATAAAACTCTTACACATTACCTTTTACGTTATAGTTGCTGACCAATGTGGTATTATACCCACATTGTACATAGATGATGCAGCTTATGCAGTTTCTAAAAACATTTCCAGCTTTTTAGTTTCTCTTAACATGCATGCAACAGAATAAAGACCTGAAATTTTTAGGCTTATGAATACAGCAAGGTTATTTTTTTTCAATAAAAATATTTAGTGTCCAGATATGATTCAGGCTACATGTCACATTTCCCTTAGCTGAGTTTTTCTGGGAAAGGGAGGAATTGAGATGAGATTTTCAGACGTACCATGTGCTGTAATTAAGCATTTCAAATTTAGCCAAAGTTTACTTGGAACTTACTAATTCCAAAACCTCATGGGAGGGGGGGAAAAAGACAGATGACAAACAGAAGTAAAATAAATTGCGGGACAGATAGTGTTTTTCACTAAAGTAACCACTACAGGAGCATCCCCCTAAGGAAAAAAAAAAAAAAAAAAAAAAAAAAAATCCTCTACACCACAAATTCTGCATTTGGAAACAATTTGGCCTGTTTGCAAAGTGAAACTGGTTGAAGTCTTCACACAGAAACTTGAACCAGTAAAAGAATTTCTATTTTTGCTGAAATCTGTCAAATGCTGCAAATTGCAATAATCTAGAAAGGTGTTCAGCAAACTACGGGGACAAGCCAAGACTACTTCCACACGACAGGATATCACTCCCATAGCACAGACAGTGGGAAGATGCTGTGTTTGCTTTGCCAAATTCTCTGAGCTTTGTGGCCAACCTGAAACCTAAATGGAGTGTTTATGGGTTTGTCTAATTCAAATTTAACGTTGCATTTTTGCACTTCTCTGGTAACTGAAAATGTATACATGAACTTAGTGCGCAAGAAATTTGCTCTACTTGCAGGCTGGGAGAATCGAGCCTGCTGAAACACATGCAAAACAGGCAGCAACACAGCCTGTTCCCCTCCCTACTCCAGGGATGTGACTTTTTGGGGATGAAGGTAGATCGGCATTTTGCGCTCAGCTGATCACTGGGCTATGTGAAAAGTCAGCTGGGCTGGCTCTACCTCCCTGATCTGTGATTTTTCACATCTGGCCTATAAATCCACAGCTTAACATCTGAGGCATTCTCAGCTAGATTGTGATTTGTGTATGATGCACAGGAGGAAATGTTACCGAGTCGCAAAACTTTTTCTGTTGTTCCAGATTTTAGTTCATTGAAGATACAGAAAAATATGTGAATAAATATGTTTAGGGGCACAACCCGCCTACTCTACATTCTCAGAGATTTCAAAGAAATGGTTTAAATCGTATAATGAATAAACATATTCCTACGTCATCATTATCTAATCCCTTCTACTTCCTTCAATTTTGCATACATCGCAGCCTTTAATGTGCCATCAAGTTGTACTTAAATGAACAAAGCAATTGCAGACATTGTCAGACATCACTCTTATGGGGAAAGAATTTCATATTTTGGGAAAGTTCTCTGTCCTGATAAGGGGGATCAAGTCAGCTTGTGGACAGTAACTACTCTGTACATCTTAATTTACTTAATATTTCTTTCACCCTCTTGTCATTGCTAACTAATTCAGATACTTACATTCTTTTATCTTACTGATCACCAAAGCTAATTAATTCTTGTCTGCTCATGGTGCTATTGAGAGCAAAGGAATGTGCGCCAATTCCTGTCACCAAGGAGTTAAAAACTCCTCAGCCTTCACTCTGGAAGGTTTGCTCCTATGCCCTTTTAGACAATGACAAGCTGTTAAGTGTAAAACTAATTAACATTTCAAAAACTAGTGTTAATCAGTAGTACTCAGATTCATTGGGAGCCCTGTTCTGTGGAGTTTTTCCACTTGTTCTTTTTATACTATAACTTCCAAATTATTGTGCTAATTTTAGCTGTTGTTTACTGGATTGAGAACACAGTGAAACATTACAAGACTAAAGTCGCTTGAAATACATTACTGGTTTGTTTTTTTAATATCTCCCTTAAAATCTGGTCTTTATTCTGCTGTTCCTCCTCCTTCCCTCCCCCATCATTCTGTTGAGTGGCAGAGCTGATTCTCAGTCGTTTTTATTGTTGTACTAAAGGACACATTATATTTAAGATAACAACTGATCACCACCCTCCATCAGGAGAGAATGCTGGTGAAATATAAATTAGACTTCTCCTAAAGGCCTGTCCATATGATTATTTTTATGTTGAAAAGAATAAAAAAGTTTATTTGCTCTGTTTGTAATTTCGATTTTGAAAGCAGAATGGTCATCATAATTTCACCATATAGAAATTGGGGGACGTTTTTGTTTTCAAAGAAACTAGATTGCTTGGGTTTACTGTTGAAGGCAAGTTCTAATATGCATTAGGACATGATCTAGATGCTGAAGCACTTTAGCTTCTGTGGAAACAGATCATAATGGAGAACTATCAACAATTTATAAATGCAAGACTGTTCTCAGTATCAAGATGATATTGGCAGACAGCTAGATATTAGTGGAAAATGAAGAAAGGGGTGAAGGAGACCGCTAACAACCTCTTCAAAAATGTGCACGTGGATGATCCATCTTTGCTTTATAAGCACCAGAGGAGGAGGTGACAACACAGATGACTTGTGTGGTCTGCTTCAGGTTGGAAAGAGCGCAACGCGTACTTACTCTGTTGGTGTGGACAAAAATTACTACGAGGAAATGGTCTTATATTTCAGTAATTTACAGCTGAAACTTGAAAAGTGGTGATAGATTTCGTGTTGTTGCTATCAACTGGGTAATGAAAAGAATCCTGAAGTTTACGATGAATGTAAGCAAGGTTTAAAGCAGTAGGACTGAGATAACTTTGAGTGCAGAATGAAATTGTCAAATTAACAAAAATTCAAATTTACCCAGATTCAGAGGCAGCCCAGTTGCTTTGTTTAGGGGAACATGCCCCTCCAGCCTCAGCTATCAGATGCATTCACTGAAGTGCTGGAACTTTCACAGCCCTGTGGAGGACTTGGTTTACCTTCAGAGCAACGGAGAAAGCCTCCTACTTCAGATGTTTTACATCAAGACAGACATAATGGATAGATGTGATTAGCAGAACCTTAGAATTTGATAGGAACGGGTAGTTATCTGCTGTAAAGTCAAGGACCATATTGGACCATGTCATCCTAGGGGAATCCCAGAGTTTTTTGAACTGTGTTTCTGAGGATCTCACGGGCTGAGGGGTTAAAGCTCAGTGTAGGAGTGGAACAGCTCTGTAAGTATTATGTGGGACCATAGATGACCTTAAACCCCTGCAACACAGCTGGCATTGTGGCCTGGGCCAGGAGGGAGACTGGAGAGGAGTAACCTTGGATAACACGATCATTACGTTGGCTTGAAGGTAGAACTAACAATATTCTTTATTCTTCTAAACACTGATGTTCACCTCGGACATAATCACGTCATTCACATTATTCCCATTAGCCTTACAGTCTTAACCTTAAGCCTTTTAAATTTAGATCTTTAATTTCTCTCGCATCCTGTCTGCATAATGGTCCATGAAAGAAATGTTATTGCATAGGCAGTAGGCCTAAAGGGAGACTGGTATTTATGTAGACCTCTGATGAAAAATAAGTCATGGTCATTGAATTAGGTTTGACTGTTCAGTTTTAATTTGGAAACTGTATAATATCATATTGAGCACTGTTGTATTGCTGGTTCAAGTATATCACAAGGCAGCCTCTCAGTATTCTTGTGAGACCATTGATGTAACATTCTGCAAAAGTATAAGTCAGTTCATTGCATTTCAATATCCACTTTTTTGTCTGCTACTTGGTATTAAAACACATTTCTCAAAGGAAGTAATGGCTTTATAAATACATCCCAGTCCTAAATTATTTTTCTAAAACTGAAGAAATCCCATTACTAATTAATAGCTGACGTTGCACTTTAAGTTCATAGTCCCTGCTCGAGTAGAATAGGTACACCCTACTTCCAGGACCTGGACCCTCTGATACCTTCATCTTCTCTATAGATATTATTTTCAATATAACTCATTTTAGTCCTATAAAATTTATTAAGTCAAAGGGTATACAAGAACTAGTGAAAACTTCTGGTTTAACTTCACAATATGATGCCATAATTTGATCAAACTGAATTCATCTTTTCAAATTCAGCTAACCTGAAAAGGAACTACTTGAGGTGACAAGGAATCTTACTAAGGCTGTTTTCTCATGAAGCATATTGCAATGAGCTTTTCAAACTTCAGATTTTTTGCAATTCCAGTGGAACTGTGCTTAAGTTTTATTCTAAATGAACATCCAGGTGATTGTGGTTATAGTGCAAATGTTTGCCAAAACAGCAATTTAAAGAAATGCACATTTATAATAAAAAGTAACCTTGTAATATTGGCTCAGTGACAATCAAGGTTTTCCCAAAGTTCATATTCAGGAAAGTGTATATAAAACAATTCCTTGAATATACTGAAGTTTAGTACTGGGTATTAATTCTGGGACATTTACCTTTTAATTTGTTCTACAAAAAAATGAAGTATCAGGGAGATTTTTCTCCAATCAACATGTTTTGAATGGGTTAACTGGAGTGATTTTTTCCTGCATCTGAAAACAATTGTCCCTTGCATGTCTGTCTTCACCCTTTTCTGCCTTGAAGTACAAGCATGACCCATGAAGCCTCAAGCAAATGTAAAGAAAAGGAGCATTGTTGTGCAGGCACCCTAAATGATGGTACAGAAATTTCTTTTCAGTGGATGACTGACTCCACTTCTGCCTGACAGAGATGCAAAAACATTTCAGGCTGAGGAGTCATATTAGTTTGGTCCTTTCCATCTGTTTTTCTTTCATATGACAAAAGTTGAGCTCAGATGTTACAATTTTCAAGAACACTCTGTGTCATACCCAGAATCACAAAGATCAGAAGAACAAATTATTTACCTAAATTTTCCACATATTGGCAACAACTTGGATGAAAATTAACCTTCACTCTTGGTCCTTGGAAAGCTGTAGGCCGCTGGAACTAACAAAGCAATCTAAAAATTATTAATGGTCTGAAGTCTTGAATTTGATGGTAAGGGTACTTTTAAAAGATGACAAATAACTGAAAAGTGTGTGTTAGGGAAGCAGAAATGAAGGCAAAAAAAAATCTGTAGACAAAACTGTAGTAATGATAAACCCAATATCTATCAGTGAGGTTTTCACGTTCAACAGTTTGCTTATCAAAATGTCACTTTTTATGAATTTCAACAAATGCTGCAAACCGCAGGCCTTTAAAACATGTAAGAGAGAGGAAAAAAAACGCCTCCCATTTCTAGAAGCTTTCAGGTCTCTACTAAACCCACATTCACAGGATCAGCCAAGCAGTATGTGTATGCAGCAAGGGGAGGCTTTCTCCACGATAAAGCCCCTGCACTCCAAGCACAGCTGCTGTTCGTTACACACCCACCACGACAACATGGTTTTCCGTAGAGATCTCCAAATCCAGCAAGAGTCCTTCTAACAGAGAGGCACTGAAGTATTTTGCACAAATAAAAAGAGTTCATGAATACAATAGTTCATTATACACGAGCTCCTTCGGACTTCTCCTCACTCTAAATATAGCCATGACGTGTCAGCTTTTAATTCCCTGTACACAGTGTTGCACAGAGCTTGGCGAATAAGTGGCATGGATTTGCTGAAAACACTTCAAGACGCCCACACTTGTGCATCCACAGGAACAAGAGAGGCCAGAGAGGTTGTTCGTGCTGCTTGAGAGGAAAGCAATACTTCTCTGCAGCTGTAGGTGCACTTCAATACCATTAAAACCATGATTATTTACACTACGGGAGCATTCCTGACCTCTGCAGGCAGTTTAAACTTTTAGGTTTAGCCTTTCTTTTTTCCCAAACAAAGTTCTTACAGTCATAATTTTTCCTCAGTGAGTTTCTTGGAGAAAAACGTAATACTTTTATGTGTGTTATGGGGATGAGGTGAAGTATATGTCAGCAATTTTGTGTAAATAATTGATCTTATTATGCTTTGCAAGTGAAAATCCATATGTCTGTCCTTTTCACTGAGATATGTTTCATTAATGGGGACACTGTAAACCACTGTATCATGAAGTTTTTGCTAGGCACCGTTTTTTAAAGAATCGTGTGAAGTGTGTTGACAATTTATCCGTTTTTATCCTCTCTTTACACACCAGATAGAAAAGGGCCTGGTGCCCAAGCCAACCTGTTCACTCAAAGAAGTTGAACGCAATCGTCTTGCGAGTGGGTGAGATCCAGGTTTCCCAGAATCCTGGGCCTCTTGTGAGCTCTCGGAAGATGACACTGTTGGATCTCATTACAGATGTTAGACCTCAGTAATTAAACAGATAGCTATCTTTTGCTTAGTGAATCTGCAAAATTCGTGTTTACAAACTTCAGTGGGTATTTCTTCCAAGCTCTAAACCTCGTTGGCAGGTCCTGAGGTTTTGCTACCGGCTTGGCACTGCACCTCCTTCTCCTGGAGCCCATGTTGCAGCCCCATCCACGTTGCCCACTCCCCTTCTGCCTGGTCTAACATCTGAGCCAGACACTCTGGGCACCCAAGGGGTGAACTTGGCAGCTCTGCAGCCCGGATCCTGAGCCACAGCATGTACTTTTCCAGCAGCAGCATCTGGGTGTTTGGTTGGCCTTTTATCTGGCTTATGCTGGCTGTCGTGGTGGTTATAGAAAGTCTCTGAGGCTGGCAAAGGAGTAGTCTGATGGTCTGTCTAGTGGATGTGAATGTATTTTTGTTATTCATTCACATTTAATTGTCATAAATTTATCCCCCACTACGCATCTGAATAAAGGCCCTGAGAAAGTTCTCCTCTGAGATCTTTGTACGATATGGGACCTTTACCACCATGTTTCCTCTCACGGTCCTTCTGCACGTTCTCTGTGTTTACCCTTGCTAGCCTTCCTCTTGCAGTTATGTTTCAGTAATGAAATTATTTTGTGGTTAGCATACATGTTCATAAGACATTTCTCTGCATAAGAGGCCTTCTGCTTCTTTCAGTTTCAGGGTCTAATTTTAGACCCAGATCATCACAATCCAATTCATATCTCATACTCCATATTCATAGTTTGATTCAAAGAACAAGATTATTATAGTCAAACTAGTAAGGTTTTTGTCTCTTAATCAGGTTATTAAAATGGTATGGATTTCAGTTTTTAATACAGACTCTCAGGAAATCAGAAATACCTATTTACTTTATGGCCTCTCCAAAACAAGACTATATGAAGCAGGTTGGAAAAGTTTTCTTTTAATACTTACTCTTCTCTGTCTTAAATCAATTTCCCCTCCATGCTGTCCTCCAATAGCCCCCAGAAATAAAACTTTATGTTTATGTCTCTCATGTCCTCATGTTGACAGAGTTTAATATTCCTTCTGCCTTTTACACAGTTCTCTTTGTGTTATTAGTGAGTATAATAAATAGGTATAAACGATGCTCCTGGCGAAGTCTTACAACGGAAAATGATAACATCTTTAAGCGGTACTTAAATTTGGATGGAGTAAAGCAGCAGATTATTCTGCAAATAGATGGGGGATTTTTTTTCCCCTCCTCTTTGTTGATAGCTTTCTGATGTGAGTACAAAAAAAGAAGAATGTAAATAGGCTGGATGTCCTTGCTAAGCAAAATACAACTCCCTATATGGTAAGATATGTGACACCTATCTCACAGACAGGAGCTTACAATCCTGTTCATTAATTTTATCACTAACATAAACTTTTAATATGCATATGATCAGTATATGGGACTTCCAGGGCAGCTTAAAATGACTGTAACCTGTAATTACTGCTCCTGTACTTGATTATAATAATCTGATTGCAATTATTCAGTGATTTTAATACAAGCCCCAAGCTACATAACAATAATTCAAGTGCAGTGATTGGGAACATGTTTCTGTTTGGCTGTGAAATGATGTTTTAATCCGCACTGATTCAGGGATCTGGCTATAGTTCTATTCATGTAATTAAGGCACATTTATACAGTCAAGTAGAATAACTTTAGTTTGAAGTGAATTTAATTAATGCAAAGACTCTATATAAGTCAAAATGGATCATAAGCATGAATTCCTTAGATAGGAATAATAAAGCAAAGATAGCAGTATTTGGCTGGTTTGGCCATTACAATGAGCTGGCTAATTTTTAGATAAAAATGAACAAGCACATGGGAAGATGGGAAGAACCTGCTTACAGCAGTGCTACAAGATGTATTTTAGCTGATGTCCAGAATTATTACTGAAAGTTTAATCATTTCCATGCTCTTGACTTGGCCCTAAGTTTAAGCCCATGATCAGAAGCAGGACTTTAAAATACCCCTGTAGATGCTTTATTCTGATGAAAATTTTGAGTAAACCTAAATTTTAAATGAGAGTAATCTCTGGGGGTTGGCTATCCATTGTCTCCTAGACCTTCATTTAAAAAACAGACTTGGTAAAAAGGTTTCACACAACAAAATCAAGGCCTCTAAAAAGTGTATTTTGAGGACTTACATCAAGTCTATTCTTAAGCAACAAAAATGTCTGCAATGGGAACATTGCACTACTTTTTAAAATACCCTTTCTGAAGATGCTACAAAAACACAAATGCTCCATGAGCAGATGCATTAATGAATTTTACTTTAACATGTAATATAAAAATGACAATATTTTCTTTATCAAAAGCATATTTACTTAATAAGCCAGCTCTTCTTAAATATAACTGTTTTTTTTTTTTTTTATACCAAAGAAGAAAGCAAATGACTGACTTACTTTTCATACTAGCTCTTTCATTTCCTACCTGAATTGAAAAGTTTACTGCCCCACAAGAGAAAAAGAATAAATGAGCTCATCCATGAGTATTTATGGTTGTATGGGGATCACACTCACTTTTTACACAGTGACTTCCTAGGTTTTCTGCGTTTGTGATGGTACTTGGGAATGAAAACTTTTTTAAAAAAACACCACAAACAAAGCAAAGAAACCAAAACCTGAAAACAGTTTAAAAAATTGCACCAACATCAAATCATGGAGAAGGTCTTATATCAAGCTTTTTGGGAAACACATTTTTTCCCCCCAATACTACTGTTATGCTCCCACAAAAGCATATCTTTTCTCTTATTGATATTGATCCTAAATACATAATTTACTGATTACCTGTGAATTAAGTGTTGCTAATAACTCAATAATTGCTTTGATCCTGATTTGGCTTAAACTGTGTGGACTGAGCTTTTACAGCCTGTGACATTTTACAATAACAGAGAAAAAAATAGTAGGAACTTCAGATAGTAATTTCTGAAGTTGACCAAGTTCTTACACCAGGTTTTAAGTACTTCCAAACCCACAATACTATTCTAAGACTGGTTTGATACCTGATTTCCTGCTCCAGGAAAAAACTCTGCTGTGGTGAAATGTCTGTTTTTCAAACGGACTTTGCATAGAAGAAAACTAAAGGTATTTTTAATTTTTGGTAAAAAATAAATTTGTCATTGTTATGAGTACTACAGAAGGCAGGAAAAGTGTTTTGTTACATACCAAATCAATCAGTTTTAGCCTTCTGGTTTGTTGGTACTGTAAGACAAAAATTCTGGAGAGGCATCATTACTAGTGAACAGATGCTGAAAAGCAATAGACTGTACACCTAGGTGTAATGCCCGCTCTCACCACTGCACAATAACTGAAATAATTTGGTGTTGCTATTACCTCCTATATCTATTGGTGCCTCTTACTCAGAGGCAGACAAATCATCCCTAACAAAACAAGTTGTACCTACTTACACTAACAACAAACATTATGTCATTGTAATAAAAAAAATCTTTACATCTTGACACACAGAATATACCAAAAGTTAAAGAATGAGTGACATCTGCTTTGTCAGTTACTTGTATTAAAAATGTTGAGCAAATCTGAATACTTGTTTTATATTTTCAAATAGTCTACAAATAAAATGGGCTCCAATACTGAACTTTGAATAGCTTATGAGAGGCAAATCTAATATAATTTGTTTTGTGCTTTTTTCTTCGCAGAAGTCAGAGAAATTTGAGAATTTTTATTTACTTTATTTTATTTAAATTTTTATTTTATTTTTTATTTTAATTAGTGCTGCTGTGTTCCCTCTCTTCTCTGTGTGTTTTTTTTTCTTCTGATAACATTGATTCTATGGGAGTTGACTTGAAAAATCAGCACAGGGAAATAACATGGCTGCAGCACTGAAGGTTGACTGTGTCACTGCTTGAGGCTTTTCCACAAGCCATCTGCGTCAGAGCAGGCTTGCATCCCAATAACTGATGAAGTAAGAAATCTTTGCCACCCCTCGTCACGCGGTTACGACAATGTGGCTAAAGTTTCTCTACAGAGTGAGCCGTGATATTTTGACATCTGCTTATATGAACTTCAATTTTATTTTCATTCATACTGAACACCACCAGACTTAAAAAATATTGTCCCTGCCTCTAAGCATTCGAAATCAGCACTTAATTGGTGTCGAGGTAAGTATTCTCATCAATATATGGTCATTCATTTGTAAAAATTATGCTCCTTAAACATTTGGTAACAAAAATTCAAACATTTAATAATTTGCATGACAGTAACCAATCAAATGTGAACCAAAGCCAATGAATGAGCCACAGATTGAAAATGGTCCCATTTGTGGAAATTATGGAGATCTCTTCAAGAATCCCCTATTTCTCCAGTGTGTAACCAGCTTCAGCGGTGGCAATGGTAGATCCAGGTCTGAAAATGGAGTTAAGAATCTGTTCACCATTTGTGTGGATTTTCTCAAGGGCATTATTAATACTGCTCATCTTCCAAAGTACATTTCGTGACACAGTATGATTTATTTGGACTCTGAATCTTCACTTGGCACTTTTCCTGATGTGTCAAGTACCAGATTACCAGTAAGAAACATATTTTAGCAACATTTTCAACACATAAGTTACTGCATTTCTAATATGAATTGCCATTTTGATTGTATAAGACATGCAGACACATGCAACTAGAAAAATATGAAATAAACAAAACCTGTAAAAGACACACTTTTCTAACAGGAAAGTAGAGGAATTAAAAAAAAAATTTAAAAATTCCCCTCTCCTGTCGTAGTTCATGTTGATATCTTTTCTTGCAAGATCAGTAAGTATCTAGTTCAGTTTAGATTACTGACAGGGCAAAGGTTTGAACTCAACTTCAAAATATTTGTCAACTCTGACTGTCTACTCAGTAATGATCACAGACGTGTGAACCGATAACAGGGTGTTATCCAAGAATAGGTCCTGTACTAAGAATCACTAATTAAGGACTTGAAAAGTATTATGCTTTTTCTTTTTTCATTTATTAACTAAGGTTGTGTGATGTGGGAAACAACTTTTTCAAATCTTTTTAGAACTAATGAGCACATTTCAAGAGATTACTACCTTGTCCTCAACGTAACCAACTTCTCAACCACTGCTCCAAGGGAATCACATGAGTACTTGACCTCTGTAAGATTTTAAGAAGAAAAACAAACTTCATAAAACTTAATCACATTAGTTAAAGCTGTAAGGATGTTTTAATGCCCCTCCTAAGCCACCCAGTTCCATTACCTGAAACCCATCAACATAATCCTTCCTTAGGAAAAAAGGAATGAATCAAATTGAAAAGATTTGTAATTGAATTATCCTCAGTCTCGGGGCAATTAGAACCATTTTTTATTGGAACACCTAGATATAACCTTGACTGCTTCTAATTAGTCCATCAACTCAGATAATAAGAAAATGCAGGAACAATTTTACAGTGTTGTAAAAATTGAAATGAGTTCAATATTGTTGCATGTGTGTTATAGGAAGGCATAGTGAGAGAACACGAATCAATGGAGTGTAAAGCTGATACAAAACAAGTCCTTTAAGGACTGCTAGGGAGCTTTTGTTCCTATAAGTAAAGTTACACATTCACTGTTTTTATTATGCACTTCTTTTTGCAACTTACCATGTTTTATTTTCAGATCATGTTTCTTACGTCAGTAAACGGTTACAAAAATTATTATTGAAAAAGCTTAAAAATAATTTTGCAAAAGTTCTGAGTTATAAGCCTACTAAAAATAATATTTTTCTGTCATTTTTTTTACTGTCAGTTTTTATGGAACTTTCAGTTTCACGTATGAGGGTCAAAGGCAAATGCAGCAGTAATACACAGCTCACTACAGCAGCACGTAAATGCAATAAGGTGTAATCCTGCATTTTCTGTTCCACCTTCTTATGTTTAGAAACTCAGAATTTCTCTTGCAGTTTTATTCTATTGCTTTCATATCAAAAAACCACGTTGACTTCAGAAGGTGAGGTGCTATGGAATTAGATTTTCACGGGTTTGTTTCTGTATTTCTTGTTATTTGAGCGTGGGTGGTTATTTTCATGCTTTCTTGTGATTATAGTTCTAGAGTATGGGCAACTCTTCAAAAAGCAGATCTTCCATATCTTTGCATTTGCTCTGCTGTTAATTTAATGTAAAAAAAGGCTCTTGGACAGGAAAAAAAAAATAGCTAGCTGTCACAGAGGAGTGGAACAGTATAATGCGTTGTCCCTAATGACAATGTGCATTTAAATGTGTTGAAACATATCTACTCCTTCAAATGAGGATTCTTACCCTGAGCATAAATGAAATTTTTATGGTGAAATTCAAACTTAAGCTTAACATTTTCACACAATCTTTTTAAAATTTATTTTAAGCTACTTAAAGTACGTGTTTTCACAGTGGGAAACGACTCTGGAAGTTGTACTCCTACCTACCTTTTCCGTGGAGACCCATCTTGTCTGCTTTGTAACCATAATGTGCTATGGCCACAGTGGAACCCAGAACAGAAAAATGAGCTGTGAATTCTCAGTTCCACGGGGAATAAACACTGCAGCTTTACTTTTCAATGCAGCAAATTTCATCCTTTTCACTACACATCTTGCTGTGTGCAGTGTTTGGCCAGCTATTTGGGTTATATGATTGTTCAAACAATCAGCCTTTTTATTTTCACAGCGACATTTTTTTAGGTCAAACCTTTCAAATGTATCAAAATGACTTATAGACCTAAATCACACTATTGATCAGAATGAGCCTTCAAAGTTAGAAGTAGCTTACAGAATGTTACCTGTGCTCTCCTAGGTAACAGAAAAAAAGTTGAGTATGTGATGTTTGAGAAATGGGAAGTGTGCTGTATGGAGCATGATGAGTTTTTTCATCAGTGGAAAATAACTGTATTATAGAAATTTGTCAGAACTAATTAGCAATGCCACCTCTGCGCTACTTCTGATACTATCTAATACATGACATTTAGTATTTTGTGTCATGTGGAATAACCTTGAAAACCCTTAAAGGACCAAATAACCGAGAAAGAATTCAAATTATGATATCTTTTGAAAAGCCCCATGGTTATTGATTCAAATATAATGATTCAAGAAGCTTGACTTTTTTTTTTTTTTTTTTTTTTTTTTATAATACTGCACTACTACACTGACTTCTCTATTGGATATCCATATTTCACAGGGACAAGATGGTAGGAATATATTGAGACTGTATGATCTATTGCTCTTTTCTTTGACCTTGGTGCAGTGGAACAATACATGAAAACTACCTTGTCCATATAGCATTTTTTAAACTTTGCCACAGGATAGGCTAATTTCTGTCAAAGTACATTTCAAACTTATTTATTTCCTTTATTTTGAAAATAATTGGTTGTTACAATGTAGTAACAAGTACCTAATGGAGAAAAATGATAGCTTGAAAAAGTAATTTGTGGGTCAGATTTATTTAGAAGTGATTTTTTTTCTACTTAGATCTAAATATATATGCATAGATCTACTGTGGATATAAGATCTGCATTTCTTATATTAAAAATATGTCCAGTTTAATGAATAAAACACCAAGGAATTATTAAGATATATGTTCCACATTTTTGAGTAAATGAAGACTTTGCACTCAAGTCACATAGAAATTGGTATAGGTTTTCCTTTTGGTTCCTCATAAAAACAGTCATTTAGACAGCCAATGTGGTATTTATAAAACTACTTCAAAACCATTTCAGTGTAAGTTAGGGACCTAAAATCTTTTCCAGTCAGAGCCAAAAAACCATTACATTAGAGTGGTTTATACATTGGAAGTGTGTAAAATTTTGTGACTTTTCAGATTTTTACATAACATTTGGAAAGGAATTATAAATTAAATTTTAAACAATTCTACCTGAAAAAGGACAAGCAGACAAAGGCATAATTTAAAAATAGTGGGAAAAACAATTTTATGATCTCCTTTATGACTGTCTTTACTTTTGAACACAAACTACACTATTGTCTGTACAAGTAGTACTATGCATCTGCATTAACCAGTATATCAGAAACCCAGTGGAAGTCGTTAAAGTCAGTATCTGTGGCAGCTGTATGCACAGTGATGAGGTATAGCTTGGAAAAAGAAGTAACAGCAGTCTGATGGAAAATACTGTGGGAATTTTGGCAGATGGAATGAAATGATCCAAACCTGAAAAATACTAAGTCATGATCCCCCAGTACCCATGTCTTTTTATTTTACACCCGTGTCTCATCAGCTGCTTCTTGGACATCAGCTGCTCTCAGCTCACGCGCTACCCTTTGATGAGTAGCTCACTGAATCCGAAGAGCAGTAGGTCCTTTTAAGACCATTAATAATAAAACTTGTCTGTTATTAAAATCTTAATGTGGTAGGAGTCGTTCTATACAGTTGCAAGACAACAAGAGAGAAGCCATCAGCGTGGAGAAATTACACTCTCTAACTGGAGAAGCATTAATATGCTGTTTTTATGTTCCTCTGCTGACAGACCACAGCAAGGTGAAAATCCTTCACTGCTCTAACACCTTACAGTTGGGTTAGCTGTGGCATGGCATTAAGGAACAAACAAGACATGACTTTCTGGGAAACTAGATTGAACATTTGGGTCAGTCACCCTCATGTACCTTGCAAACCCTTCAACTTTGCTTTTTCCATGAAGGGTTAGATGTTAATGACACTGAGCTTCATAACAGTGCAATTAAGTAATAATGATGGAGTAATATAGCAAGATAGATGAGTACAAAAATATATTAACATCTATCAAAAGAAAAAGGAGGGAGGCATGGATTTATGTGGATTCTTGAACCACTGGAAGGCTAGACATATGAGTTTAAAATGTGCCATGGCAGAGGCAAGGAAAATGCAAACTCTGAACTTTAACATATTCTTTCCTGTAATTTATTTACTAAAGCTAACAGGAAGCATTGCACCTGTCTGAATGAGGGAGGTGTTTTACGTACATACATACGTTCTACAAAATATAGGAAATTAGTTAAAACCTGTTAGAGTTTATAAACTTAAAAACCTAAAAGTAAAGAACGTACCATAAATTATTAAACCAGAGGAACTGTGATTCTGGTTTGATGCAAGTTATCCAACGCTGACTACAGGTTTTACTTCCCCATGGAAATTTCACCCACTGTTACAATATCGGAATGTTTTACAAATACCAGTGTTTCTTTTCTGACGGTACTTCTGTGTAGTTACAGAGGCAGCCAGGCTTGTACCACCAAAGCTGTCCCCTAACCCCAAGTGCCATACTTAACCTACAGACGTATTTTCAGAATCTAACCCTTTTATAGCATTTTATATACATGTATTCAAAACACAACTTCTACCTGTGTTTATTCAGAGAGGGAGAAGCTCAGCGACTTTGGAGGGTTTGCAGTTAACGGCCACCTTGGAAGCAGTGGTTTAATGACTTGCTCAGCATCACAGAAAAAGTATTTTGTAGTGGTAGATTCAACTCTGGAGCATGACAAACGACTTTCTCCTTCCTCGTCCATTTTCCAAACAGTACACATAATACCAGAGACCCTAGGACGTGTGCATGTATGTGCAGAGGGAGGCTTTCTGTCACCAGATAACATCTCCTTTTTCTCCTTCTCTGTCTGGGACACTGAGACGACCTCATTCTCGGAAGGAATAAATGCAAAGCAATCTTGTTTTTCCTTGGTAGGCGCCACTGTTGCAGATACAGTTTTCAAAGGATTTGGCTGCCCTTCTTACCAGTAGTTTCCTGAGCATGTGCATCCTCATTTTTTGGATGCAAAATGTCTTGAGCTGCTGCTGGAGGATTTTCGTAATGGAAACAGGAGACGTCTCTCTGATTTCAGGATAGTTCTCAAATATGCTTCAAATTGTTTACTCAAATAATGAAGGACATATCTTCCTAATGCAATGTTTATCTACTGACAAACCATCACATTTTTTCGTTGTTGATCTTGGAAACTGCTAAATAATCTAACTGAAATTTTAAAAGTATTTATTATGAGACCTGAACCACACAGTTTTCTTCTCTGCTGGTTCAGGTTGGACAAGCTGATATGAAGCTGAAAATCAGGCCTTAGAATGACAAATATTTCTTTGGCTTTTGAATGATTCTGGAAGCCACAAAGTGGCTTTTCCCTAACCATTCATTTTTTGTTATTTGACCTAAAGCCTATGAAGGATTCCATAATGAATACAGACTTATTTCCTTATGCTCCAATTCTTTATGGATCCCATGCCAGTAACTCGGCACTTTCTCCTCTCTGGGACAAATGGCAAGGGAGGGCATCTGCTCTACCTTTCCTTTGCAGAAGCACAGGACATCTGAGATCAGAACAGGTTTCCTCCCCGCTACTTTGCTTGAATAGGTTGCAGAGACAAATAAACACAGTTTTTATGCCATCCTATTTGCCTGAGCTCCCACCAAACATCTGCTGCAAGGTCAACAACTGCTTGGCTTTTAAAAGCTAGACTGAAAGTACACCAATGGTCACAAAAAAATATGCCAAGATGTTTTGCCAATACCTCAAAATCCCTAACTGGACATTAAAATGTAGTAAGTGAATTCATTAGAAGTCAAGTGCACTGGTCATTACTCTGGAAGAAAAGGAATCATTTTATCTTTCAGTTGTAGGTCACACAGATAAATTTTTGCTTTTTAATGTAGTGCTTAAAATCTCCTGTCTTTGATGAGATGTTATAAATGTCAGTTTTCTCCATTTTCCTCTCTGTATTATGGTACTTTTTTATTTGTTTAAAGAAAAAAAAATGGAAGAAAAGAAAGAAAAAACCAAGAGCACCTCAGAAAGCAAACTCTTATTTCAGGAGTTAGACAAGGAAGAGATGCACATAAATCTGTATAACCAGGAGAGATAAGAAGATCATAAAAAAGTCAATACACATCATAACCCTGAACACCTAACATGGAGATATGGGACAGTTACAGATTATTACAGCATAAATGGCATTAAAGTCTGTGACAAATCTATGCTAAATCTCAAATTATACTTCACACAGTAACCTTTCTCCTTCTAAAAAGAATAAAAACAAACTGCGAACAAACTGTGAAGGCTTAACTTTAGTCCTGATTTTCTTTCATTAAAATACAGAATAGTTCAGAGTCAAACACTATGTGATGTGATTTACTTTGCTTTTATGAAAGGCATTATAGAAATTTCCTATAGAAATGTCACTTTATTGTATCTTACTGTATTTAAGAATTAACTACTGTAGTACAGCCACAAGAGATGAATATATGTACTGATGTGATCAACCCCATCAATTACTACTCACCAGCAGTTAATGCAAAGCACTCTTGAGAAAAGAGACTCGAAGACAAAGGAATAAACACATTATTTAAAAAGGGGTTGCACTTAATACTAGAATTTTTTTTTCCATTCTCAGAGAACCTTATACTACAGTATTTTCTTTTTAATAATAACAGCCTTTCATTTAAATGATGCAATCAGTATGCCACAAGCGGTTTCTTTCTTTGGTAGGAGGAGTTAGCAGCTCCAACATTCAATTGACCTGTTTCCAAATAATCTACAGGAAAAAATGAAGATTAAGTCCTCTAACAAGAGCAGTTTTCACAGTCTAGCATACAAAGAGAAGGATTCGGTAAAAAGATGAGAGGGCAAGCCGCATTGTGCTGGCTCACTTAAATCTTATTTCCAATTCACTAAATGTGTTATTTGACTTGGCAAGTGAGCTGGTATGTGTATTAGATCAGCAGGGAGCCTAATCAAGGAGATGCCAAGTTTGCTGCAGCCCCTCTGTGCAGCATTAGCCTCAACTAGTGACCTTAAGCAAAGTGGGTGGTTGAACCCAAAAGAGAATAGCATTAACTTTTGCTTGAAGTTCAGCCTGATTTGAAGTCTCCCTTTGTGCGTTATTCCAAAAAAAATGCAAAAAGCATTCAACAGAACTGAATCTAGTCTGCTCAGCACCATCTTCACATGCAAGGCTTTATAGAAGCCTGCCTCCATTAATGCTGACACATGCAAAAGAAATGAAAAGCATTAACTCAGCTAAGGCACTTGATTTTGCAGCTGCAGAACAATTCACTTTGTAACCCAGTAACTTGAAGTTGTGGGTTTTTTTCATCCAGATAAACTGCTAATTTGTTAATTGCCACAAGAAGTATTTTCAAATATTAAAAATTTCTCAAATAACAACATAAAGCATACAAAATGGTTTATCCCCTCATTTTGCTAGCCATTTGGTGTACACATTTTTTTTTTTACATTTTCTGCATTTACAGATCTGGAGAGAATAGTGTAAGCCTTCCCTTTCAAGTTTTTCTGAACTATATTATATTTAGTGCTTACAGCTTTTAAAAAAACTTATTCCAAATAAAGACATATTTTTGCCTTAGAAATATTTAACAGAAAAAGATTTTTTAAACATTGTAAGAAGTAAGTTTTTTGTAGATTTAGGATTTGGATGCTTTGGTCTTCCTGTAATTTCTCACTCTAATTTTAGTTTGTTGCTGTACTTGTAAGCTGTTGTTCATTACTTCTGTTTCCAGTAACATCAAAGTTTATGTAAACACCCTTTAAAATAATGTTTCTATCATTCTTTTCCCAGGTGTAGCCTTTCTCCGCAATGCTCTTTTAGGTTGAAGATGTGGCTCAGAGAAATTATTATCAAAGTGTGTGCTATAAATAATGTTAGTAGACGCCTCTTATAAATTTTCAAAGTTTTCACTATTTTCCCATTCTTATTTTTACTGTTTCCAGGCTTTTAAGCTAAGTAGCAGAATCAGTTTAATATCTGATTCTCCATCAAGGGAGTTCTTCTATATCTACCAAAAATCAGTTATTCAATTATCCTCTATTCCCCAGTATTTTTATATAGAGACATATATATATACTGCATGTATAAATTCTTTCTCTCTTTGTTCTAGAAAAAAGATTTCTTTAGCTTCCCAATCCAAATGAAGCAAGAGATCTGCAGGAAAAAAAAACAAACAACTTTTTTTCAAAGGCTGAAATATCTTCCAACTTCTTGTGTACAGCTCTGTCCCCGTTGTGTAACGGAGCTGCAGTTCACGTTTCACTTTGTCTGTGCCCTGTGTATGTCCTGCTCCTTGCTCTCTCCCAGTCAGGGATATGATGTGAAGGACAGTAACATCACATTCAGATTGTTATTCCTCTATTGAATTGCACCAGTTTTTAGTGTCCAAGATTACTCCATAGCCACAACCGACAAAACTAGATTTGTTGTGTAGAAAGCACCCTTGGGGAAGTATATACATAAGGTCTCCGGCTCAACAACAAATAGCAGGTTAAGTAGGCTTTTAATCTAGACAGATATAGAATGTCATCTGTTTTCCTAATAGAGTATAATGGCTTCTCTCATTGTGTAATAAACAGTCAGGAAAAAAAAAAAAAATCCAGTATTTCCCGTACATGCAGTAGCAGCTTATCAGAAACAATTACTAATAAATAAAAACAAATTATGCATCAAACAAATGACTTCAAGGATCTCAGAGAACTTCCCAAACTTCCACTTACCTCAGATGCTCTGTAAAAGAGAGAAACTCTAATTTCTTGATAAAATGAGTGATAGGAAAACTAAATGACTTTTGGCTAAAGACTTTACGTGGGTAGACCATGCGAGCCTCCCTTTGTTTGGTTTATTCGCCACAATGGATATGAGAATTGACAGTCCTGTGATGACTTAGCAGGAATGTAGCAGTTATGCCATACTTGGAAGATAATTATATAAAAGATGTTATACAGGCAAAAAATAATGATGACAAGACCAGGATCCAGGAGTGTACCGAAGGCTCTTGCTGGTCATGCTTTCTTCAGCCTCATATCACTCATCTTTGCCCAAACCCCACAATGCCTTAAACCCACCTCTTTTAGGATTGTGTACCGTATCACAGGAACGTAAAAGAGAAAAAGATAGAAAACGATCTGTGCGTAACATATGCATGTAAATCTCTAATTTATGATTAATTTCTACAGCTGACTTACAAATCCCCAGGAAGTAAAGTCTGTAACAAAAGTGATAACCCAGTCTGACCCACAGCAGCGTTACTGGGCGCCACCGACATATCAGAGACTGTGGTATAAAGGAGAGCCATATAAAGAGGGTAAAATGAGGGGTTAAAAGTCACACCAAACATACTGGAAAGGCCTGCAGGCTCCTCAACCTTTATTCTTTAATTGGGAGGAGAAGAGTTTTTACTAAAGACTAAGTCTACAATGTAGGCCGGCAGCCCAACTGGGCAATACCCTTGATTTGCGCAGTTCGCAGCAGTTCTCTTCTAAAGTCTTCATACAGACCTTTTTTTCAAATGTAGGAAACATTTTTAAAAGTGAAAAGGTATTTTACTAATTTTTTTTAATGAAACCTTTACTGCCAGAAATACTTGAAGTTGGTAATCATTTGCAGACTCCTTTCCCCTTCCTCACTGCAGGACTGAGGGCAGTAGCACAGCTGGCTGTCAGCTCAGCCCTTATTACCAACACCAATTATTGGTTAAAAAAGCCTACTATTAGTATCTGGCTACATTTCTTCACACAAGACGTTAGGAAAAAGAAAGTCAAACCCTAACCTTGTGATAGTAAATGTGCCTGTTTTTATATTTTATCGCAAACCTTCAAATAAGAGGAAGTCCATTTTATCTTTGGTTCTCATTTAGGGGCAGAGGTTTTTTTTTTTAAAAAAAAAAGTATTGTAAAAAAATCCCTCCTGTCATGTGATCTTCCTGGCAGGTATCACACTTTGGAGAAAAATCCATGACAAAGACATCAGCAAGAAAACTGAGTGCAGTAACTGAAAAACATCTGTAATTCTGGATTTCTTCACAAGGAATAAGTTTAATAAAATCAAAGCCTTTTAAATGAAGTCAAAATTTATTTTCCACCCAGCAAACACTTGAGTTAAAACTGAATATAAACATTAAAATACATAATCAGCGTTGGCCAAAGACATGTCCTGAAACATAGCAGGAACTGCCATTTGAGAGAAACAATAAACAGATTTATTTAATGAATCCAATACTGCATTTAGATGGGAAAAGAGCTCGGATAATTTTTATATTAGTAACTGCATTTTTTATTATATGGCAGATTTTCTTAAGAAGACAGTATGTACTGAAAATTACCAGTGGAGATCCTTTATTAAGTCTATTTAGAACAGGTAGTATGGGCAGTGTGTTAAACACCACTGCAGCGTAACTTATCGTGTGGTTACAAACATTATAGGTGCCAAGGCAGATAATAAGCTATCAGGCTTTAGGTTCTGCTCCAGTCATGGGAAAGGTCAGGAGACATTTTTTTCTTTCTCATGTGCAGTTACTCAAGTGAATGTAGCAGGAAGAGAGGAAAGCGGTATGCACATCTCTAGGTCTTGAGGCTTCATTTGCGATTTGCAGCAACAAAAAGAAGCAGATTTCACCAAGAAGAAGCAATACCAACCCTACCTGAAATAATGATCTTCTTTTTAGCAGGAACATCCCTCTTCCAAAACTATGCGAAGACACTGTGTGAGGTCAGTGGGATTTTTGTTATATAAAGAAGTCATAAAGAGGTTTTGGGTGGAGATCTGAATCTGTCAATGTGTCCATGCACGTCAAAATAATATTTTTATCACAATCTGCCAAAATTTGGTGCTAAGAGTCACTTAATCTATCCACAGAGAAAAATATGTCTTGGAAAAGTGTGCCACATCCTCTAAATACGGAAGTAAATACAGAATATTACCAAAGTGAAAATGGAAATGTTATCTATATTCCAAGCAAATTACTCTGACCTGCTATAGGATTAATTTTGCCTGTGTTTAAATTGCTTATTCTAGTTTCTTAGCTGCTGAAGAGAGATAGGCACCTCTAGGTGCATAGCAGAGTTACTGTCTTCAAGGGCTGGTTTCTCTCTGCTTTTGACTAAAGAACTGAGGTCACCAGCTGAGGTCAAAGGCCTAACTCTTGGCTCACGTTCCGTAAGACGAAGTCCAGCTGTACAGTCTCACAGTTCCTTACAAAGTCACATGCCAACACAGACCTTCCATGTCTTGCTCATCTCCAAAGACTTGACTTTCTTTTGGATTATTTTTTTTTTTTTTTTGAGTTGGAGATTACTTCAGTGTTTACAAAAAGCAGCTAGAGTTTTTCTTGTTAAAAATAAAAAGAAGTCCTTTTCATGTATATTGTCACCTTAACAGCCCCAGATGGACAATTTTCAACAACTTTATACTCTTTGGCCTTCCATAGTCTCTTCTACAGATTTCTATCCAGGAAAAAAAAAGAGACAATCTGCTGCAAGGATTAAGTACATTTTATCAAAAATTAATAGCATGTTGATAAAAATGTAGATCTACATTTTGAAGTATTTGTACATGTGGAAATAAATGTTCAGAAGTAGCTGTGAAATTCTTTTATTGGAATTCTCCTTATTTTATCCTAGCCTTTGGTCCAGAACAGTCATGAAATTTGGGACTGTTGGGTAATACTTACACAAAAGCTGTAAGGCTTACATGAACAAGGTTATTTCTTGAAAACATCCAGGGTTATTGCTACAAAAATGTTATTCTTTAAATAATGAATATGTTGACCATTTAAATTGACAGTACCTGTCATACTTCATCAAAGACAAGTTAGCGTAGTTAAGGTCACCAAAAAGAAACTATTAAAACATAAATGTTTTCATTTCTTGTGATCTGGTACTTTTCCTACAGCACTACATATCACTTCCGAATTGACTAATTAAGGGTGATGCTTTCCTTCTACGCTGGGTCTAAAATGCAATCATTTGCCTGCCGTGTTTTTCTGTTCATTACGTACACACAGGGAATCAATTGATTTGTAATAAAAACATCCATTAATCAATAATTAAACCAATAGCAATCTCCTTTATAAAATTATTTGCTCGATTTATTTGAAAGAAAACTTGAAACTCTGTAAACATAAACAATGTCTATGCAAATTCCTTCCATGTTTGGCCCTGATTAATCCAGGCCCAGTTCCTGAAATCTGCCATATGCAGATGAACCGCTTTGCCTTAAGCAGTCTTCCATCTGTACTCCTCCCAGGATTAGTTCATAAGATATGCAAGCCTCCACCTTTTCCCTTCCAGTTGCTATTTTTAAATAACCAAATTCTTAGTTCATTTTAAAGTATAACAGTCTGAGGATGCATATAGGTTCAACCGACAGACATTAATTTAAATTTATTTGGCCATAAAACTATGGTTCTGTTTGTATCAGTGTAAATCTACCTCATCTTACTTTCTCCTCTATCAAGTGATTTGTATTTTACTTTGAGAAATAAAGTTTGGTTTGTGAACTAGTTAGCAACTTTCCCCATACTCCCTTCTTTTTTAGAAGAAAGAAGTCAGTAAACAGAAAATACTATCTCTTCATAAATTCAGATCATAAAGTAATTTCTAATAAGAAGTTCAAAAGAGGTTAGAAAATATGAATCCATTTTTGGAGTTTGGGGCATCAGCTCATTAAGGGTAATATTGCAAGCTTCCAGTTTGAAAAAGGCACTGACTCAAATTTGTAATGATTTCACTTTCAAATTTCTTTTATCTCAGCTGCTGCTACTTCAACAAATACAAGTGCTTCAGATATAATAGGCAGACTAATGAGCATTGCAGCTGATTACTAAAATATTGTAATACTTCCCAAGGCATAATGACATCTTTTTCAAAATTAAGAAAACAGAATTCTTTTCTTTACTGCTATAGTGTATGACCTCAACCTAAACTACAAATCCAACTTTTCCCAGTACTGTTGAAGCAAGCAGTGTCCCACTAGGACTAATTTTGTTTTAGGAAAGTTTCTGCTTTGCTTTGGTCAGTGTGTTCACTATGGTTGTAGTGAATTTAAAGCCCATCATGTGCTTTCACAAATCGTGAAGTCCATGTGTTTTATTTTGATAGTCCTTATACATGATTATTTTTCATTCACCACATTTGTAGTTTGGGATTCAGAAGACAAAAGTAATTTAAATGTTATGTTTCAAAAGGAGAGAGAAAATTGTAAAGAAGCTCTAAAATCTCTTCCCAGGAGATACAGCACCACCTCTCAGCACAGCCTTTGTAGAAGACATCTGTAAAAATACTCCAAAACCACATCTTTCAAAGTTTATTTCTGCAGGATGGGCTGATAACCAGGATGGGACAAGGGAAGGATATTGTGAAGGGATCCTCATATTCCATGGCACAAATTTTTTGAGTTATGGGTTTTATGTTAAGCAACCTTGAGAGACAACAAGGCTAGGCCAAAGAAGGAAAGAAGCTATTGAAAGACACCTTTGCCTCTCTTCTCCCCATTCTGCATGTTCTGTGCTATGCATTCAAACCACCCTACAGATTCTTCCTTGAAAATCAAAATGGGAATACTAATTATCTTGCCATCTTCAGTGAAATGTAACCAATGATATTTTCCTAAGATTAGAAATCAGAGTTCAAATTTCGTGACATTTTTTGTTCCAAGGATTTATCCTAGAAGTGCAAGTTTGGTAAAATGCATTCTAATATCTATCAGGGTTTATTCAGTAAGGAATCTGGACACATGCTTAAGACTGGATGAAGATTTTAAAGAAATATCTCTTAAAGAAATGCAGCTGCAGTGAGTGGACAGTATTGAATATTCAAAAAACTGTAACTACCCGACATAAGCAAATCTAAATTGTTTCATAATATGTTTAAAAAAAAAAAAAAAAAAACCAAACCAAAGAAAAACCCCCAGTAAATGCTCAATATGACCCACAATATGAGACATCTGTGGTCCTCAACAGCAGAGAGCAACTAGCAGCATCTCAAGGGCCTCGTCATGTAATTCAGAGATTTCTTTTTTGGCTCCCTTTCATTCTGGGTTTGAAGACAGATTGCTTTACAAGGTACATCCTGCAGGGAATAGCAATTTCCGTTTTCCTCTGCAACAAAACAAATGTAACTTTTAAAACTGTTTATCTTTGATCAAAAATATATTACTTAGCACACTAAGTAAACAGCTCTATGATTTGTCATTGAAATTATTGCTTCCTGTGGCTATTTTTAGTGTTTTTACATTTGCTGGGCACTTGGTAACAAGAGCTGATATCCTTGCCATTTGTTTTTTATTTTTGTAATGATCTTAGAAAAAAACATTTTGAAATATGAGCTGTTCTTTAAAGTAATGGATAAACTACCATGCTGCCAGGAATTATAGGCAACTTCCTCACTAAATAATCATGGGAACACAAGCAACAACCACAACCCACACACATAATGCATGAATCCATACGGAACACATATATTACATTTCTGTGGTAACACATTCACCCAGGAAGTCCAAGGCAGTGATCAGAGTATTACAAAAATCCCAACAAACCCCCACACACCTCTGTCTCACCCCACCAACCATAGACCCAAACATTTTTAGAGAAAAGAGTTTTAGAAGCGGGTTTGTAAAATCAAAGTATGTCTTTTTATTAGACTCTTAAGACCATTTCTCTGTGATTTTCTGATTTACCAAATAGACTGCAGATGTAGTTTGCAATGCACTCTGTTACTGCAACTCATCTTCACATTTTGTTCTCCACATTGTGTAAGGCCATGGTGTAACACTTGTCTCTTCGGAGCTATCACTTTGTGTTATGGTTCCTTATATTTTCTTGCCATTTTTTCTCTTTGGCTTTCATTTTCCGAAGATGTCATCATCTGAAGTCTGCTATGACATTATGAATCAGCATGCTACTGTTTATTGATCACAAGCTCTAAGCCAGCTATCCCCTTTCCCTTCAATTCTATGCAAAACAATGTCTTTGATCTACTGCTTGTCCTTTCAGGTCACAAAGAACATTTTTTGTCTTCTTCATTTGGCTCTGAAGCAATTTAAAACTTGTGTCTTTGATTTCTTTACTGTTTAACAAATTCACCTTTTGCTGCAGGGAGGCATAAATTAGGACACCCCAATACATTGCAATTTATCAAATTCTTAATATTTTTATCTGTTAGAAATGGAAGAAAGGAAAGTGTGATTATGATTTCTCTCTGTACCCCAGAAAATTTTTGCCTGATTCTTGGAGGATATTGACCCAACCTAGAAATTCTTTCCTTTATTCCCTCATTTTAACTCTTCCTTGAAACGCTTCTGACAAGTCCTAATCATACCCTAAACACACCTTTTTTTTATCCTGTTACTCTACTCTATACCCACAGAGATTCCTTGTGACTCATCTTCTGTCGTAATTTAGAGGAAAGATTACCATTATTTGGAAAGTAGCAACACTATTTCTTAACACCATCTACTCTCTTCCCTCTGACATTATGAATGTGCTATCTACACTGTACTCTAAGGTCTTCATAAAGTGTCACAGCACTAGGTAACACACAGAAGTTAAAGCACAGTCATTTATAGCTGCAGAATAACTTCATCTCATTTAAAACTGGATTTCACTCTTGAGACCTTGTCCCTCCACTTCTGTTAAAGACTATGGAAGTTCTGCAGATAAGCTACAGTCTAGACCCGTGTTTTTGCTGTCTATCAAATTCCTGACTGAATTTATACACATTTAAAGTGTGCTCTTGATCCAAGATGAAAATTTGTTACAATTATAAAAACCAGTTTAAATTCTGGAACTCAATATAATTTGGTTTCTTTAGAAAAAACAATATTGGGAATCTCTGGAGATCTTGGATCACCTAATTTTTCTCAAAAACCCAACATCCTAAACATCCCTAAAAATGAAGAATATATTTTTATTTTTACAGTAATTATTAGGGGATGCTGGCATTCTCTATAAATTCAGCTGCAACATTACCTTGAGAAATGCATATAAGCAGGCTCTTCTGGGGGAATCCCAAGCTCAGCTAACTGCAAGCATCCATTCAGCTGTTCTGGATTAACTAGTTTTGCATCAGAGATGTAAGGTTCTGAAAATATGAAGGAGTCCTGTTTTTCCCACCTTTTCTTCTCAAAAACAATCCTTAAATGTCTGCCCAGGGCAAGAGAACTTCTAATGGCAGATCTCAGTCATGAAAACTTGTGATTATTGGGCATTTAGGGTTTTTTTCTTTTACAGATATATATGGACCAGGAAATTTCTGAAATTCAGAGATTATGAAAGAAGTTATCTCACAATAAGTCTGCTAAGTACTTATTCTTGTAATTGATCCTTTAATACAGGCCAGTCTTTTGAATGGCAAAAAGTATAGGTCAATCAGAAGTACATCTACAAAGCAGGGTCTTTATTTCCAAAGGGTAAGTACAACACTGTATAATTTCCTTTGTTCTTGGATTTCTCCCATATAAATTTTTGTGCAGTCAAATACTGTTAGAATCTGAGGATGCAAAAGTGATGGCAAAATTTAATGTGATAGCCATCTAATGAAGACTGCTCTTTGGAATTTAAAACATAAGTAAAAAATACATTAACAATACCGATATCAGTTGCCCATGGACAATGATGATAATAATGATATGACCCAATGGAATATTAAATAAAAGACTCAGGGAATAGCTCACACCCTACACTACCTATCTATGTATTGTTTGATCCTACTTCTTCTCTCAAGTGTGTTCAATAAGGTTTAGAAAATTTTCCAAGTCAAAACCTGGAGGAGAGAAATTGTAGTTTAGGCTTAAAATCAAATGTAGTTTAGACTTAAAATATATAATCCTGGTTACCTTATGCAGGGTGTTCATACAGACACCACATAAACCCATGCATACACACGCATACATATGAACAAAACTACATGGAAAATCTTTTGAACTTTGTAGAAGAAGCAGCTGTGCACTTGCAGTTGTCAAAGTCCCCAGCTGTGCCTTCTGTGTAAGATCATGCAATGCTGTCTCCAGATTGTCAGGAGAACGTATTAATTTTGCACCATTTTCTGTTCCCTTTACACTCTTTGTCATGAAAATGAGCATGTATAATGAAGAGAACATGAGAGGCATTAACATTCGGTGATAACTCACTTCACTGTCAAAAATAGTGGTCACACAATGGGAAGTGGCATGTTTATCCAGTCTCAAGGCCAACATAGACATGAAGACTTAAAAATGACATGGCACTTCTATATTGCATTTCTTTTGAAAGGATTGTATCATATGCAGATGCAAAACCAATATTATGATTGACAACAAAACAAAAAATATTTTTAGCAAATTGCCAATGTTACAAAATGAATTCCAAATTTCCTTCTTTTTTTTTTTTTTTTTCCTCCAAAATTCAGGAGATATAAAATATTTTTGTCTTGAAATAACCTTGTCCATGTACCACTGCCAGAATCATTGAAGGAACCTTTGTGGCTAGAATACAAACCTCCTTGAAAACTAATTTCAAATCCGTTCATGACAAATGACTTCTAGCCCAGTATTTGAAAGACACCCCTTTTTGTTGTTTCTGAAACCCAGTCTTCTGTGTGCCATCCTCTAACCCACAGGATATTTTGCAGCTAGACACTAGGGAATGGAATGAAAAGAAAATGCTGAGCAATGCAAACACTAACATTATTTGGCCATCTGAATTCAGCTAAATAATTTTCAGCTGATTTTGTATGGTTGAACATGTAAATCACCCATACTGATTGCTGCCAACTGCTGCAGTAGCAGCTGCTCTGCCTGGCCTCCAGACCAGCTCCTTCTCCTCTTCCCAAGCCCAACAAGTCCGAGGGGTAGAAGTTTCCTCCAACAGTTGGCAACCACCCTCTGACCTCCTGAGGAGCCAAAATACAAACCCAAAGTGCCAATGATGTAACTGCATCATGCAGATAGGAAACAGAACATCATTTTCCCTTAATGCTGCACAGAAAAAAAAAAAAAAAGAGAAAAAATAAAAACCCAACACACCTTTTTCTGCAAGATCTATTCCCAGCATTGCTTGCAATAGGCTCCAGACTCTCCTCATTCTTCTGGATCTAACTCAGGATTTTGTGTAAGAAGAGATGATCTGATAGCTCTCTACTGCTTAATCTGTCCCCAAATCTTCAAGGATAGATTAGTGGCTTGCTCTCCATTCACAAGATGGCCGTGAGGGCAGCTTAACCACCCTGCTTCTGCAGGTTAAGATTATAGGAAAATAAGGCACTTTATCTATCATGCAGCAGTAGGAATCAAAAAATCCTATAATAGTAAAACAGGGATGCCCTCAAGGCTTGGGCTGGGAGAGAATTCAATCCAAAATAAGCTCGAAGAAATCAAATACATATTTCTTCACAGTCTCTATGCTCCTGGGCAGAGAATCAGTGATTTCCCAGTTATATTAACAGAGTTGCAAATGCCCACATCCTACATGTGTCTCCCTACTTTGATGATATCGTGTCCTACTGATCCTCCCCATCTCTTTGTCTGGAAATGCAAGGCAAAAGGTGAAAAGCAATGTTGAGAAGGATCTCCATCAGACCCAATGCCTGCCTCAGAAGTGTACAACATGTAACATTTTCATATGATGACAAAATGCCAAACCCCTTAGAAAGGACAAGAATTCCAGTAAAACAATGTCTATCTTCTGGTAGACAACACTGTTAACATCATTGCTCACACAACAAATGGGTTTTCTCAACAGCTTCTAGAAAATCTCTCTCATGATCCTCAACTTGATTAGCTTTCCCTAGATGACCATTGTGCTTCCCCCACAGTCTTTTGAAATGCTATTCTAGGAAGTTTGAAGTTACTCTGAAAAAGAAGAAAATTAGTTTCTTCCTTGGTTTGCATTTAGTCCCATCTAAAGCCCTGATCCTTCACAACAACCCTGTGTGCATACTGCAGTGTGTGCAACAGTATTTTGGGTTTTTTTGGCAGATGTGCAGTATTTAAGTTCAGACCAAACAGAAGAGCATCAGGAAAGGAGATCTTTTCATTCCCACCTCCTGGGTGGAAGTAACACAAATCATTTGTGCCATAGAAACGAAGATATTTGCAACAACCTTCCTGTACCTGGAAGTCTAAAAGAACAAATATTACAGGATGTCAGCTTAGTCCTCTGCAATATTATTTTTTTTATGCAGCTGAACAGAGTGAATCACCAGATGACTCAACCTCCAAAACACCATGATAACAGTAAATAAATAAATAAAGCCCTTTCCTCACACCAAGAAATCGCACGCATACACACATCCTTACTGAAAAACCTGATTGAGAGCAATTTGAAAAGAAATAAACGTAATTTGAATTTTTTAAAAAACTCATCAGCCCTGCTATAGTTCCCATGAATAGACTGATCTGATTTGTTAAATCTCTTTAACCTTCAAAGATGATTAGGGAGTCATTTTTGTTGTTGTTTTTGCTGTTGCACAAATGGATGGATACATTTCCCAGCAAGTTTTGGAGACAGGCTGGTAGTAGGTACAATTAATTCAGCACATATCATTTACTGCATCCTCGCTTCTTTCACAGAAATCCTTGCCAACTGATCCCAGGCAGAAGATTGGCTTTGGTTCTGCAAGCAGCTGCTCATCTTCCCACTTTGCTGGAGGTAAGTTGTCACAGTAAAGCAGCTGCTAAAAGAGTGGGAGGGAGACACCAATGAGCAGAAACAATTGTGTTGATAAAAAAAAAAAAAAGAAGGAAAAAAATAAAGGAGCAGCAATCTCACTTTCTTCAAACAGATTGGGTTATACTACATCTTATTTGCCTAAAAAGAAACAGTGTGACCACAAGTTAACCTTGAAATATGTGAACTCTTGGAAACTTACACAACTCAGAAAGCCAACAAAAAATAAATCTACTGATGAGATATTATTCTACTGATAATGAGTTCTGTGATCAAATTTGACATACTCAGACATCTGAGGTTTGTGAAGATTCAGTGCAGATTTAATCTTATCTGATTCTGCTTTAAATGCATTAAGCCTGGTTTGCAAAAGATAATAGTTATTTTACGTCAACATTGGTATAAGTAAGAGTTCTTAGGCTCAAAGTCAAAGAAAACAGAAGTGGGGAGACCTCAGAAAAAATCTGTAATCCCAGAAGTCAAGCGATAAAAAAAATTAATAATAATCCTTTGTGTAGAACTACTCTGCTGAGATCAATAGTACTCTGTTTAGATGTAAAGATCTGTTCTCATAATTTTACTTGCATAATTAGGCATGACTCAAAAATGTCAAGGTAAATTGCCGGTTATAATTGTTTGGAATAATTGTAATGAATTGTTTTTTAGAAGTATGGATTTTTAAAAAATGGTCAAAACCTGAATTATTTTAGAGGATATTATCTGACAGTGGCACTCTGCAACTTGTTAAAACACTTTGGAGTACTCCAGAATACGCATTGTGCTCTTATTTCAGAAATAAAATAAAAAAAACACCAAAAGGTGCATAATGCCAAACACCTGTGGAAGACATACTGCATCCCCAGCACTTTAAAACTACAAGATTGGCTTAGGGACATTTTTTTTTTTTTTTTTAACGTGAAAGCTGTACTGCTCCTCTAATAACATGAGTAGAGGAGAGAAAACCTTTCTTTTAAGAAAAGTCCCAGGTTTTACAAATGCTGACAATACCAAGCAGCTAACATACCAACATCACATTTGCATGGGTTTTTGGTATTCAGGCAGTAGGGCAAAGTACATTCCTGCAGTGGAAGAACTCAGTAATCTACATAAGATATGCATTTCTTCCATTATATATCGATAAAAAAGCAAGCAGTCCCAGAAGGCATAGAGGAATACCTGTCCTAATGCTAGAGCTTAAATGTATAATGTGATCCAAGACATAAAACCAGGGCCACAAAATATAAAAACATGGGAAATTTTAAGGCATGAGAGTTGTATATATGTTATTTTAGTTGTACATATGTATATATGTATAGGTTAGTATACACAATGATGTCCACAGTCTCAGTACCCTGATTCTCCACTACTTACTAAGATAATGAAAAACTCATTATAACATGATGAAACATCAAAATTGTGTGATGTGTAAGGAGAAGGTGCCCTTCACAAGTGACAGTCCCTGCGAAATGGTCCATAAGATATATGAATCAGCATTTATGCAGCAGCAGGACGTTGTGAGCCATCACATCACTGGACTGAGGAAAAGTTTTCTCTTTGTATGCCCCTGTAGTGTCTGGGCTTCAGCAGCGAAACCAATGATCTCGTTCTGGTTACCCCTGCATTCACTAAAGAGATTTTGGATTCCTTCTGATAGTTGACACAGCAAGTGGTGAGCCAATAATTCAAAAATTTGTTTCATACAATAAACTAGTATGTAGATTTAATTTTTTTCCTCTTTTCCAAGTCACAGAGACAGCTTTTTTTTAGAACCTTTCCGCTATTTCTTGGCCTTGTCTGTTCGTGGTCTTTTTTTTCCTCCTAATTGAAACTATTGTTTTGGTTATTTGCTATTTGAGAGAGATTAAATTAAAACCATGTTTTTTTCTAGTTTAAAGGAAGTCCATAATATCTATAAAGACTAGAAGAAATAACACATTCACCAAATCTAAACTGGCACAACTAGGTGGCATGCATATGCATGGTATCTACATTTTCATTAGAATATTTCTCTCTCCTTTCTGTCTGATTCTTTTTGCCACAAGCTTAACCCATTTTTCTTTGTTCACCCACTCTGCATTTTTATAGCCTATGTGGGATTTTTTTTTTTCATTGTGTTTCTTATTTTTAGTCTTAAGAGACATACAAACCTGGAATCGATACTTCATTATCAACATTACGTTGATTAAAAAATACATCAAAGACAGAGTGTGTAGGTCTGGATATTAAATCAACAATGTTCGACTGAGTTCAAAAATAACCTACAGTTGTATGTCATTAATCTGAGCTACCCTCTTCTCTGACCACACTCAAGCTTTCTCGCAATCCAGAAAAAAATAAAAGGAAGAACTGCTCTCCCCATTTAGAGACACAAAAGCCTCTTGCAACTAAATTTCTGATATGCAGAAGTTAAATAGTGGGTACATATTGGGCATGCTGATTTGTTATTAGTGTGATAAGCACTTGAAGTTTTGCTATAAAAAATAATCAGTGACAACTTTGGCCCATTTCTAATCTTTCCTCACTATTTCTTTCTTCTTTCTTTTAATGAGTACCACCCACTCACAGTCAGCATGAAGCAGTAACAGCTCTAGTCCCCTTTAACTAGCCATATTGAACAAAGAAAGCATCTGCCTCATTTTTCCCTCCTGCTACATCATTTTACAGAGAGGAAGCTTAACTGAAACTGATTTTCCAAAGTTCATGTGCAAAAACCACAACAGAATTGTTAGCAAAACTCAAATGTCCCAACCCTCACTTCCATCCTTCCACAAGCTCCTGTTTTCCTTGAACTCCTCTTCCTCCCCTTATCCCTCATAGTGCAGTTGGATTAACTGAGCCTGCCATGAGTGTGCTAGAGTTGCTTTCCTTTTGAAACGAAACAGCTGGTCAGAAGACACGGGATCTTTAGCAGCAAACACAAATCTAGAGACCTGCAGACCAAGCTCTCATTCCTTTACACGTCTTGGTCCCTGTACCATGCTGATGCAGCTGTGTGTGGACTCTTGGTAAATCACATCAATGAAATGGCCCCGATTAACCTTCCAAAAATGTCTATTTTTTTTAATTGGCTTATTTCAATGATGTAATTTATAATATGAGGTCTGCCATGTTACCCCAAGTGGCAGAGGGATGAGAATGAACAGCGAGGGAGTGACAAGGTCCTTCACCAAATTTGCCACAGAAAGCCACGAAAATTGCAAACATGCTATTCATCTCCCTGAAGAGTTTTCCATCTCATAGCTTCACTGCTACATCTGGTCCCAAAGAGTAATTTTCTGCTTTTGTTGCTTATTGGTGACATCAGATTTCTGTCAGGCAGAAGCAGACAAGCTGGCTGGTCTTTTTCCATTTGCGTTTACAAGAAAAGTAGCCAATACTTTAGAATAGCCAACTCTTTGAAGCTCATTGCACACAAATCACAATGAGGGAGACATGAGAATAAAAAACAAGCTGGAAAACAGAAGATTCTAGTCCCGGTACTGGTTTTAGCACCTCCTGGTCTCAGCTGAATCAGCCCTCTGGGAACTGATGGAGGGAAAAGGAAAACAAGGTAGTCTTGTATGAACAAGAGGCTCACACTTCAGACAAAAAGGAAAGAAAGGAAAAAAAGGATGTCAACAGACTTTTTGAACTCCCAAGAGGATTCAAAGCTAGTTTGATTTAACATTTTAGATAGCACGCAGTTTAATAATTTACCGGTTTCCCAGTGTCTAACTGATACCTATTCATAAGGGCTTTGTTTGAGTTCTTGGTCTTGGCAGGTATTTGGCAAGCAGCAGGTGATTTGAATTATCCTGTATGTGGAAACTCTGAATTCATGGTAATTTATTACCCATGCCACTGTATGATAAACAGTAGTTTAGCAGTATTTGTTCCCCCTGCCACTAATTTTATTTTTCACAAACCTTGCCTTGTGTAAATTGATGACAAAACTGGAATATTTTCTGCTACCAAACTACATACTATGCAAAAAAAACCCCTAAATACAAATAGAAATTAAAAAAAAATTCTCACTATTTGGCATAACATTTGCGGTATAAACATTATCAGACATTGTGAGGAGAATATTTAAGCATGGGCTGCCATGTGTCACTGTAGAATACAATACAGTAGCATTAATTCCTTCTTCCCCTTTTTACTTTTACCACCAGCATCCTGGAAAAAATATCCAAAAGCTCGTTCAACAGCCAAGTATCTAACAAGTGTAACTGATGAAAACAAAGCCTTGGAGGTTTACAAGGGATCTTGAATCTAAAACTACAGAAATGTTTAAACCCCAAGCTAATGCTTAGATCACTGAAAAATAGTTCCCAGGTCAACAAAGCTCAAGCTGTTCAAACACCCACTGGGATATTTCCCTTCCCGTTAGTGTGCAAAGAGGAAGTAAAAAACAAGGGAAGTTGGATCAATGGGTTGCTACAGCACATTGCAACTCCTGCATGTGGAAAACTCAAGCTGGCAAATACCAGGCCAGAGTTTTTCACCCTGTTTGGGCATTAAACGATGAACACTGCCACCATTTTACTGTAAAACAGAGAAAAAGGAAAAAAAAAATCACTATAAAAACAGACACTGTGTATTAATCGGCAGAGAAAACGGAACAACTGAACGATTCATCTTTAAAAATCTATTATATCTGATGATTTTATTGTCATCTTAGGAGATGCATTTGAAAGTAACGCAGCTGGGCAAAGCATCTTTTCTCCAGTGTGCTCCAGAACTGCTGGGCTATTTTTGAGTGAATTCAGAGTGCATGAGAAATTGCTGATTGACAGCTCTGGAGAATATATTTATCCACAGACCAGGTAGAGGCTAGACAGCAACAATGAACGCTGGCCCCCACCTCAACCCTGACCTTCAGGGGCAGGTGAGGAGCAGATTGGTTTGTGTGAGGGTCAAGTTCCATCAGCTAAGGATATTTTTGATTGATTGCTTCTTTTGCTTTGTTTATTTTTACTTTTTAAGCAACTCCGTTGCTTTGGAGGGACGAGAAATCTGCTACTGAGGGACATGAGGATTTGTCTGAGTTAGGGCAAAGCAGTGGTTCTCCCTCTTCTCTTTTTAAAGTAGATTTTCTGGGGTGCTTCCTCTTCCTTTCAGTTGAATTTAGCTCCTAAGGGTATCCCCCCCCTGTGATTAAGCTGAGGTAGAAACTTTTGATTGTGAAGAAATTGCCAATAACAATTATTGCTGCTACTGCAGCTCCTATGTGAAGACCATATCTTAAAACAGTAATTAATGCCCTAAGGTAGTAAGTCCTATTCCAGCACTGGTGTGAAAAAGTTGTCTTTTGCTCTTTTTTTTCCCTTCATTTTTAATTCTTTTGAGACATTGTCTTGCTCTTCCTTTGCCTTTTTGCTGCATGCTAGGCTTCTTTCCTCCAGTTAAAATAAAACAGCTAGCTCTCCAATGCAAAAGAAAAGGAGAAATGTTGGAAGATTTTAAAAGGAAGATTACACATTTCTTGTTTATTTGATGTTTTAATTTCATATGCACATGCACACACCTATGCAATTTTCATAATATTTTAAATGACTAAATAAAGCTGAGATTTTTTTCTTTATAAGAATATAAGAGGATATTCAAGGTCATTACTAAACTGAGATGCAGATCCCTAATCACAGTCCACAAAGCCTGTGTAAGATGCAAATGAATTTAAAAGAAATATATGACTCCTGTCTCAGAAAACCTATGACCCAAACAAGTCAAACATATTCACTTTCTGGCACTCACACCAGCATTGTCTCATCAACTTACTCCAGGGCACAACCTGGCAAAAATAGTCTATGAAATAGTTGTGAATTTTTTTTTTAAAGTATATCTTTTTCTCCCCTCCACACCCTCCTTCTCCCCAGAGTGTTTACTAATGAACTACTGGTAAATAGCATGAGAAAGTAGATGTATATAGTATCCCAGGAAAGGAAAAAATATTTAGATGGGAAATGGAACAGATACACTAAGAGTAAAATTTATTTCCCAAATTAAAAATTTGAGTTTTTTCTCATGTAAAAGCTTAGTAAGCGTGATGCTCTTCAACAAACAACGAAACAGAATGCTTGTTTTATGCTGATAGATGTTTTTAAATCACATGAAAAAAGCAGAATTTCAAAAAGATCTACTAGAGAAGACATATATATACTAAAAAATACTGCATGACAATTACTCTTGATTATAAAAGAAAAGCATTTATAAGTGCAAAGACTACTCTAGTGTAACTTTCCAACTACTGCCATCAGACATACTTGTGATAATTTGATTCTCAAAATGCAAAGATGTCTTTTTTTTTTTTTTTTTTTTTCCAATTTGCAAATTTATTGTCTGCAACTGATCAGAGAATGCCACCACACTGGAAATACACCATGTAGCAAATTAAATTCTAGTAAATGGGAAAAGTGGTCTCCTGGAATTACAATGCTTCACATTAGGTTACATACATTTACATTCAATTAATTGTCATCTTTTTTCTCAACAGTGTAGGAAATATTGCTTTATTCACTTTGTTAGACAACTTTAAAAATAATCTTAACCCTTGCTATCATTCTAACATCATTCTAACTCACTTTAAACAAAAAGTTCTTATTGCCACATAAATTAGAGCACAAGTGAGAAAATTGCAAGGCACTGGATAAAAATAAGAAAGCTACACTGTAAACATTAAAAGGAGTAATAATGAAAATTGTTTACAGGATCAATGACAGAAAGGTGGAGAGAGTTGGTGGGCTGTTGCTTGCACCCCTCATGGAACATGAACTTGTATTTAACACTTTATATAAGTTTATAAAATTGCATATAACATAGCATTGACTGCTGCTTAAAGTTTATTGTATCTGCAAGTATGGAGTCCTGCCCTCCAACACAGGCAACTGGTTTTGCCTCCTTTGCAGCAGTGACTGGCAATCCACACTTTGGGAAGTAGTAAATTAAAAAACTTATGGAAAGTAGAGATGAGAGAATGGATAGATCCAGTCAGTGGTGCAAAACAAATAAAAGACCAAAGAGATTTGTTAGTTTTGAATGAAACCAGAAGCTGAGACCTGTGTCCCTCCCTCTAACCTAAGGCAAATACAAAGAAAAGTAACAAGAAAATCAGTTTCCATAAATGATTTCTTCACTACATATGTATGGATTACTAGTTACAATTTAAGATTATTTCTTTTTTTTTTTTATATTTTTTTATTTTTTTATTGGAAAATAACACTACCAACAGCAGTTTGAAGACCTAAGTGGAGATCCTTCAGTCTGGAGAATATGTTGTATCACTGCAAATTCTGTCACTGAATGTATTAACAGGTGAACGAAGGATATTTTATGTCACAATTTAGATTCCTAAATCAGAATGTCTCACAAACTGAGTCAGCTCAGATTTTCTTTTAATTGCTTAGCTGTAACTGACTCCAGGGCTTCCTCAGGGATAGCCTTTTTTCAGTGTAAAATTTTCTGATGGGAGAAGCTGAAACCTGCCTAAATTTATTGTGGATTTCCAGATGCACGATGTCTTACTTGCAGTTGCTGACTGCCAGACACATGGAAGCACCAGACGTTTCGATAGTATGTGCTCAGGTTAATTGCTCAGCACTGGCACAGCGAGTCTCCTCTTGCCAGGGAACACTGAATTTTGCTGCACAAGCACTGTACAGGTGTTTTGTATAAGCATGGTACGTTGAAGTGAAAGCCTTATCTTTACAAATATATCCGATGTTTCCTGAAGGTATTGAACCGCCAGTGCTTTGTAAGATACGTGTGTGCATGCATGTGTTTCTGTAATTTCAGACAGAAGCAAGGTGGTCCTGAACAAGTACATATTCTGTAATTCCCAGTCTCGGTTCATGAGTCTCATTTCAAATCAAAGCACAGTAACTGTTCTTACCCTTATCTCAGGACTTACAGAGTATTTGCAATGGGTTCATAAACTGATTCAAACAAAAATGTTCAAATCCATCCGATCCAGTTTCAAGAAATTACTAACAGGTCTCACCTAACACTCTTGAGCACGGTCTGTACAACATGTATCATGTGATTCAGAAGGATTACAACATGAATCAACAGTTTCATTAATGTTAATGATTCAGCGATGGGTTGCTCAGATTCTGTGCAAGAGCCTTTTATTTTTTTGCACAGGCAGAAGTCAAAATAGAACAACCCAACCCCATACCTCATTATTTTTCCCCCCCCTTTTTTTCTGAGTCTAAGGGAGTTTTAAAACCATTGGTATATATAAAAGTTAGTTCCTATCTAAATAAAATGGAAAGAAATTTAAAATCCCTGACAGTTTTTTTGGTCTTCAGATCTCTGTGAAAATTCTTACTAGTGAGATTCATACCCTGAATGGGAGGACACCTACGCCATCAGTAATACAATTTGCCCCATCAATAGTGATCTAAATATCTTTGTGCTCATTCATTACTCATTCATATGATCTACTACTTTTATTGGCAGTTATAAATGTTCATACTGCAAAATAAACCTCAGCTGAAATTGAAATGGGCATCCAATATTACTCCTTTTTTAGGGCCTGTGAAAACTTTATTGTAATGTTTTTTAGATATCATAATTTCAAACTAAACTAAAGATAATTTCAAAACCAAGAGCAGCACCTGGGAAATACAACAGCACATGACAACGTGTGGCTGCTGTAGATATTTAGAAATGTACTAGAAAAAACTACTCGATAACGAGTGATCCTAGATTTTCACAGTAGACCAAACCAAATGATCTACATTTGCTTTAGGGTCCTCTATATATCAACCTATGAAGCTCTCCACAGCTGGAATGGAAAAGTCTGATTACTCTTCGGATCTTTGTAGGTCTTCAGTGTCTGAAAACTGAACCAACCAAAATTACATCATGTTTCTTAAAATTATGTGTATATACACACAGTGATACTAACCAAGGTTGTCATAAATGGATGGCACAGACCCAAACTGTCAAGAAGGATGAGCTGAAAAAATGATCGTCATGACCCAAGGTAAAGGAGGAGGCTGAAAAAGATCTTCTGCTACATCTTTCAGTCTATGCCATTGGCACAGTCAATGCACTAAAATAAGATGCTGAAGGTCAATAGTTTTTGATCTTTCCAGATTTTAGATTGGACAGTTAATGATCTTGTGACACAAACAGTAAAGTAAATTGAAGGCTAGGAAACCATTGCTTCTGTACAGAACTGATGAAATAACTATACATTTTTTTGGTCTTTTCAAAACCAGTATGATATGTAAGTGTAGAATTCAGGGCCTTTTTAAGGTCAAGTATAAACAAAACTGCAGTAAGTGTCCAAATTTGGTATTATGTATTTTGTTACAAGATGAAAGACTGCAGATTTTAATACACTAATTGGACTTCTGGCACTGTTGCAAACTGGCACGTATATAGGAAAAATTAAATTTGTTTTCAGAAAGATGTATCTGAAGTGTTTGATATTAAAATTAAAAATTCAAGTATTGATTATAAGGTGAAACTCTGTGTTTACATTCAAGTTCATTATGAAGTGAAGACAACATTAAGTAGCTCTTTAATGATAAAACTGACTTTAACTAGATTTTTAGATCATTTTCTAATAGTCTATGACTAATTGTGAAATTTACCATTTTACCATGACTAATGTGTGAAATCTGTCATCTTTCCTCATGATTTATACAAGGTCCTAATAAGAAATACAGAAAGTTGATAATATGAAATGGATAGTAGCTTACATTGTATTTGCTCACTTATTTTAGGAGAGATATTTGTCACTATATTTTGTTAAAGCCATTGGTGTACCTATGATGTCATCACTGGAGTCTATCAGAAGTCTGCCTTTACTAACATGACCAAGCATATCCTTTTCTATTATTCAAAAATTAAGAAACAATCAGATACATTCTGGAAGGGGAATACTACTGTGTTCTTTAGCTTCCTACCATTAGATAATTAATAGACAAAACCTTCTACAAAAGCAGGAAATTTTACATAATCTAGTTAGTTACATCCATTGCTTAGAGGGAACTCTTTATTTCCAAACTCCTATGTTACATTGGAAATCCTTAAAAAGTTGGAATTTAGTTCAGTTTTACATATATTTCTTAAAAGCACAGGCTGGGCAGAGCAGAGAAAGTAGTAAATTAAATTAAAAAAGAACCCTGAAACTACCTGAGCTATCAGAAGCACTTGTGGTGGTGATGGCAGAAGAGTTATTCAGAACCAAAATTTCCTGGGTTTAAATCATGAATGTATTTTGAAATACATTTCTAACATGGTCTTCAAAGAGAGAGAAATTATATCTCTTAATCTGGAATGATTTTATGTTGATATAGAAAATTATGAGATCTTAAAGGACCTATGAAAGTCCCTAAGTCACATTGATATCAGCATCAGAAAATTCTATTCCAAACTGCCCCTTTTCTAATTTTAACACTGAAGGAACTGTATCAGCATATTGTGTTTCCAGAAGTTTCTGTCCCAGTAGAAGGTAATTATCAGCAGTATCTACAGAAAATATGTCATGTTTCTTTTGTACACAAAAAAAAAAAAAAATTATATGCATCTTGCAAAATACAACAGTATATCAAAGTTTTTGGTATAACGATATATCAGAGGCATCTTCCAGGGACACAACCTAAGATATATTTTCTTTAAGGGCAACTAAATTTTTAGCCCTCAGCAGTGGTGACAGTGCTCTTACAGAGATATGAAGATAATGTAATTACACTTGGAGACACCCTACATCAGTAACTGGAAAAATGAAGAAAAATTTAGCTTTAACAGACTGAGGAAAATTAAGGTAATAATGCCTCTGAATCATAATGAAAATGAATGTTAAAGAACATAAAGATTTGCTGGACAGGGAGAAACTGCTTGGCTCAAAAAGTCTGTTTTGCTGCTTTGTCACTGCACCCTTCAGTGTCCTCCCCTTTCATAAAAATGCCTAGCTGTGTCTTGCATTTATTTATAACGTTTGCTGTGATGATCCAACTTGGCAACTTGCTTCATATACTTATAACTCTGACATTATTAAATAATTTTGCCTTAATTCCCAGCTTTAACCACTAAATTCCCAATGTCTTTGTCCCCCTCCACTGTAAAAAAATGTATGCCATCTCATATCATGAAACTCCTTCATTTTTTTTCTTTTTTTTTTGCTCTGTATTATCAACTCAGCATTTTATCTTCACTGTAAAGAACATGTTTCTCATGATGAACCTTTCAGACACTTGTCAGAATATTCTTAAAACAGGAAATCATTTCAGTTGTCCCCCAAAGCATTGTCTTTAAGGTAAGGTGGAAAGATGGTAAAAAAATGATGTTTTATACATAGCTGTTACTCATATGTCCTCAATCCTCTGTTGGTGACACCTGTTAGAACTTCTCTTACCAACCAACTACTCAGCCATGGAGTCTGTACTGAAGAGATTTTATTACTATTTTTCACAATCTGTGTTAAATCCCTTGCTAGTTCTTACGCCATGACTCTTCTTTAATATGTAAGTTTGATTTTGGCTAATTAACCACAGATTGTTTCACATTTATAGGTTAAGACCCTCCCCTTGCTACTTTCTTCCTTTCAGAAAAATGGCCAAATTTTTGAGATTTTATGTGTTGTTTTCCTGTACATTTTTTATTTATATTTATTTGTTGATAATAGTACTTCTCCGCAGCAGGAACAGTGTAGATATGTTTAAGGTATGGCCACTGGAAGATGAAGCTATATAGATAGTTAAATCAGTGTTAATGAAAAATGAACAAATGAGTCAGCTAGATTCACTGTAGGGACCATGTGAGAAAATTTACATAAAGTAATTTTATGAGTGAATGGATAAACTTGTAGAATTATTATTTTGTTCATTTGCTGAAACAAATAATTTTAGAACATTCTAGGGCTGGATTCATGAATGTTACCAGTGATGTTACTGTTACTGATTTCAACTGTACTGCTCTCAGGAAGCCTTGTACTTAAATTTGTCCTAAAAAATATAATTTCTGCTTGTCAGTAGGAATCTAGTACCTTGTGCTGCCACTATCTAATAATTACTATCTTTAAAGAGTATTACTGACTTAGGTTTTCAAATAATTCATGGCTAAGGGAGTCCAGAGCATTTGATTTGTAATTTCATTTTCATGTAGCAGCAGTGTCCAGAAAGTACTGTATAAAGGACACAGGGATAATAAGGATATGTAAGAACCTGACATACCTTCTCCAAATTTTTATTTCTCCAATATTTGACTGTGGCCAGAGAATTTTTCTGCTGACATCAAGTCCCATTTCTCTAGAGATTTTATCACATTATGATTACTCCATTACTTGCTCACCCAATTTTGTCTTGTCTTAGCAAGTGAAATTATTTATTTTAGAATCTACAGACTGACTTTCCAATTCCCAATGAACATTCCATTGACAGTTCAGAACAAAACTGGTTTTGAACATAGGAGTTTGTAACAAAGACTGACAAGATATTTTATTATGTGCACAGGTGGCACATGACTCCACTGGAAGCTTTACAGAAATTTCATTCCTTTACCATCATCACCTTCTAACTTGTGGATGATGAGAGGAGATTTCTGGCAAGTACTGTATGATTTTTAGGAAACTGTTTGGTTCTAGGAAACTGTTCTTTATGAAAAATGGAAATGCTAGAGGAAAGTGTGAAAAACACTGTAATAGGACCCAGGTACCCTTATCAGAGTAATATACAGAGTCATAGAAAAGACATAGAGCTTGAAAAAAAAAAAAATCCTGAGAATAGCTCTCATGGCAAGTTTTATTTTTCCTAACTAAACCTGTAGTATTACAGGATAAGTGCATATCCAGGTTGATTTACCACTGTTTCAATTATCAGCCAGAATGTACGAGTTTACTTATCCTGGGTGGGTTTTGCATGCTACTCTGTTTTCTTGGTAGGCTTATGTCAGGTCCTTAAAAGAGGTCGGTTACAGCCCAAATGAGTATTCATGAAAAGCTCCAGACTCAGTTATGTCTACTCTGTAGTGTAGATGCATGCTCCAGGAGAAAAAAGGTCTTGTATACAACTATATCAGCAATTATTCCTATGAGTTAACACACTGTCTCATGGCCCCAATGACACTCTTAAGCTCAAGTATGTATTCAATGAGAAACAGAAATTCTTGGTAAGAGATTTTGTATATATTTTAGAAAATATTATAAATTCAATAAGGAGTGTAGAAGGGAGATTAACAGAGAGCTGGCTGAGCTATAAACTGCAGCACTACATTTCTCATGAAAATATGTTCTAATGAATGACCCCTTTTCTGGGGTGTCAGACACTAATTCTCAGGTAATGTTTAATTTTTGATGGGCTCATCGTGGAAACCACAGTCTGGCTCTGATGATCAGGAAGTCTAGTGAGGTTCATTACTGTTGGTATTTAGATACAAAACAACATTCCTAAATAATTCAGCCAAACAAAGAACCAACTGGATCATAATGTCAAGAGTTCTTCTGTTGACAAAGAAAGTCAATGACGCTGCAGATTTTCTGACACTTAGTGTGTTGATTGACATGATACTGTCATTATTTTCCACCATATATTTTGAATTCTCTGGGAAACATAAAAGAGTATGCAAATATTCTCCTTCATGCTTTACAGGATATAGCATTTATCCTCCTAATGCTCCAGCCAAAATCAGCACCTGGATGAAGAGCAGCTGGCTAAAGCTGAACCCAGGAAAATTAATGCCAGTTGGAAAAGGGAAGCTCTCAGAACTTGCCTCTTCAGTCCATAATACCTGCCCCCAAACCCTTAAAATCCTAGTTATCATTTTCCCCCATTATCAAAGATTTGGCTCTTTTACAGGCCTCTTCATATATATAGTGTTTCCTACTCCATTTTTTTTAGCAGTCCTATAAAATATATTAACATTAAAGGGACTTACATACTTGGATTGAAAAAGAAAATATATCCATTTATTTTTTAACTTCCATCTTAACTGTCACTGTCTTGTCATCCGATCAATTAACACTAGTGTTACCACTAGTCTGTTTCTTCCTTTATATATTGTCTTTCCTGCTGCATTAAGTCCCATTCTGTTTACTGATTCAACGTTATCTGGTCCAGTAACAGTGTTATATTTGCTCTTAAAACCATTCAGCTTCACTGGAGACAAATCATTTGGTCTTTTCACCTCTGATACAGAACTTAGACTTTCAGGCACAAGCTTATGTGCACAAGCTTAGACTTTCAGGCACAAGTTTTACTTTTCATTATTATCTGTAATGATCACCTTTTTACCAAAGAGAGAGATTATTGAAAGGATGCATTTTTCCAGTGTAAAACAGTATGACCAACAAATATACCCATTGATCCAAGTAGCTCCTGTGCAATGTGGTTTCACAAAAGTCCCCACTCAACACAAGAATGGGACATGTCACACTAGTTTATAGAATATTTTCTTTCCTTCTAGTTTATTTTTCCTCACACACATTTTAGTTCAGTAGCCTGCAGGCTGTAGGACCACGCACAGTCTTTTCAGGGACTTATGACATCGAAAGGAGCCTCCCTTCTCTCTCCTCAGGAGCATGGTATGAGATGTCATCCTGCCTGAAAGCATCTCATCCCACCCCAAAAAGATTTCACCATTTGAAAACAGACCTTCATGATTCAATCTAGCAGTGACGGCATTGCTCCTTCCAATAATGGTTGTTCACAGCCATCTTGATCTTTTGCACAGAAGGTTAAAAATTGGGGAATAACCACTGTGAGCTTTCTCCCTCATTTCTCTTTAGCTTGAAAAAGAATTTATGTTCCTTATGTTTGCTCTTATTACCATAATGGAAATTAAAAAAAACCCCAAACTTAACAAACCACCATGCTAGGTGTATAAATGAAATTATTTTTCTTTATGTCCATGAGAAAACTCAAATATTTGAAGTGTGTTTTGTACCATTGAATGGAAAGCATAAAGAGGTAAAGGATCCTGGATAATAAAATTCCTAGACTGGATACAATTTGTTATGTAACTTTGCATATATCTTAGTTCCCAGCTAAGAAAATTAATAGCATAGAAGTTATCTGCTTTAAAAAGTCACATAATTAAGTGTTAGTGTAAGTGTGAAAACAGGTTACAGAACAGCTGAAGAACCAAACTGGGTAGTGGGACTTGTCCCAGGATCAGTTTTGTTCACATTCACTTCAGAAATAGGCCTGTGTTGATAAAAGTAGTAATGTGGCACAACAGGGAAGGATCTGTAATGTGAAACTCCCGATGCTGGGGACCCAAGCTACACATGATGTGTGTTTTGAGGGGTTTAGTTAAGACTAGTTCAATCTGTACTAGGTCTAGCTTGTACATGTGGATTGAATGCCTGTTAGTGACAGGACTGGTTTAGATGTTCTCCTGAAGTCTGTTTTCCATTTCATTTCCAGGGAGCAGGAATCCAGTCTGTGCCCTCAAGACCACTCCACAAAGCAAAGCCAAGTGCAGAAAGTAGAGATGATTAACAGACATACCTCAAAAGCACACTCCTGAATGTAAAATAAAATGCTAATCTAGATGTAAGGCTGTCCAGAGAGGTTGTTGAATATCCATCCTTGGCACTAATCAAAACTTGATTGGACAAGTCCCTGAGAAACCTGATCTAAGTTGGCTCTCATTTGAGAAGGGGGTTGGACCAGTTGACCTCCAGAGATCTCTTTGAATCTAAATTACTTTACGATTTTGTGTGCTGCCGATAGATGGAAGATATTGCCGTCATCTCATCAGCAGCCTTTATACATTCAGTGGTGTAAGTATTTATATATAAACCCTGTTATGACTTCAATTTGTTGAAAATTATTTTCGTTCCTTCATTCTTTCTCAATTTCATAGCTATACAAATTTTGATTTATGAAACCATTCAAAATGCACTGGTGAGAATTTTCCTTCCCCACCTCATTTCTACATTGCTACAGGAACATCTTAATAAAAAATCACCATGGAGTAATTAAGAGGAAAACATTCTCCATACAGCCCCCACTGACAATAAGTGGAATGGATCTTTAGCTTCACCTTAAGAGAAATGATCAATGCTTTTTCAAGCAATAGGATACATTAATTCAAAAACCTAACTGGAGATATTTATCATGGCATGAAGATAAATTCTTAGCAAGCATAGAGAGATTGAAGGTGGAACCCACACCAGAGACAGTAGCATTGCATACTCTTCCCCTATACACCCATTCTCAGAAATAATTTCTGATGAACCATGCCTGATGATGTTGCATGGCCACAACGCAGAGTTGCCACTGAAGTGTGGCACCTTGCTGTGCTCTGTGGACACTCAAAATGTGGTGTTACAGATGAGCAAACAGGCTGCTTAAAAGCTTCTCTACTTTGCACAGTCCCAAGAAAATCACATTGCATAGTTTCCAGCTATGAAGGAAATGACTCAATATATGTTTGTATAAGCCTGCAAGTTTAAGTGGTGTGTTATGTAAGAGGTAAGAGAGTGAATTTTCATTCTACATCCTTTGTTCTACCTCAGGGAGAAACAAGAAATTGCTAAATTATGGTATCATAGTGGAGGATAAGGTGGAACACAAAAGACTACCTGATAGTTCTTCCCAGGGACTAAATAGCCATTACTTAGGGCTACTTCTGTTTGCCATCAGAAAACAGACAGACGCCACACAAACCAGCAAGCTGCTCTGACCTTCCCCTCTTTGGTCCTCAGGGAGGCAGGTTTTTTTAATTTTTTTGTGTTTTTTTTTTTTTTCTTTTAAGAGAAAACCATTGATTTTTTTTTTTAATATATTTTTTTTTAATGCCAGACGATACATATCACAGCTATGGGTAAACTGCCCATGATTCCCTGTATTCTATTCCTCAGGGAGCTCTCTGTAAGGGAAAACCAATGATTTTGACTTTTCAGGTGTAGATTTGCCCTTAAATTATCTCTTTCATCATCTTAGCCCATACAGCATCAATAACAGAAAAAAGAAAAAAAAAAAGTCAAAAAAAAAAAAAGAGCGCATAAAAACACCTAGCATCATACAAAGCTGGGAAGAACAGATTCTTCTCTTAGGCATCCATTAGGAATTTCACTTGGCAACGTTTTTTGTATTTCACTTCCACACTGCTGAGAGAAATGTATAAGCAGTAAAACTTATGAAAAAATGTGCTGTAAATTTCATTCTGATTCACTTTTTTCAGTTCATTTTGATCCAGAAAGTATTGCCTTTTTCCTGTCCCACCCTTCCTCCAGTCTGTGCCCTGTTCCTAAAAGCATCAGGTGACCAGTTTAATTACAGCAGCTCCACAACAGAAGGAGATCACCAGCAGGATGCAGGAACTGGCACGGATGTCCAGGTCAAATAGTGACTTCATGGTTGCACTTAGGGTCATACGGGTGTTTGGTGGAAGACACAGTGTTGGACTGAAAATGCTGAACATCCAGGAAAATGAATAAATTCCAATTAAGGAACAAAAAGAGGCTGAAGGGATGAGTTCAGGCCTAGAAAGCAGATCAGGGAGTCATCGGTTGGGATGGAAGAAGTATCAAGATTTGGACAAAACCTCACTAACTCTGCTGTCCAGGGAATGGGTCTTCCCTTTAGTGTGTTCGTGCTGAGGTTTCCCCAACAGAGAGTATAATGAAATAAACTTAATTCCTAAGAAATATGAACTGCCATTGGGAAATAGCTTAGAAGTATCTTTTCTCAATGCTATGTAAATGGAAGAGAGGTAAATGGAAAAAAGAAGCTGAAGGGTGCACGAAAAGGACAGATTCAACAAGTTTTGAAATTTGCCACAGGAAGAAAAACAAAAGAAAAAATCTGCTAGCATCTTTCTGTTGCTCTTTTATCTTTTCCTCCCTGTTCTATTATTTGATTAATGACAAATTGTGTAGATGACAAATAATTTCTCCTACTTAACTGCCAACATTTTTATTTTTATTTTAAATATTCATAAATGAATTTAATGCTCATGTATGTGGGAGACTAATAACATTAGCTAGAGCCAGACAAAGCTTAGGGAGGCATTGTGCAAGATTTTCCACATGGCTCTGCCAGAGCAACTAAATCTTTATCTTTAACACTCCTACTAATATTCCAAGCACAGGCTCCTTTTTCTTTGCAGATACAAGAAAAGCTGCACTGGTCTTACAAAAAGTGTAGATTAAAATAACATAACAGGAATTCACTGACATGATAATACCATGCTTGAGGCCAGGCAAAGAGAGGCTGGTGGATGTTTGAGGGGGGTTCTCATTGTATTATTGGGCTCTTATGCATGTGGTCATACCATGCCCAGTCCCCACGTACATAGAGAAGGTGAACATAGTTGGAAAAAAAAATTGTGGCTGTCTTCCTGCTTCCCAAAAGGTTGGGCAGCTCCAGATTCTTGCTCCATAATGGATCTGCTTGCATCCCCCCAGGGCAGCCACCATCTCAGATGTCCCTCAAAGACAAGATGATGACAAGGACAAATCAGGGCTTTAGCAATCCTCCAGTAGTGGACAGAATTCCTAAACCTCTAAAGACCATTGTTCTATAACCTGTAAAAGATCATTTCAGCAGGGCTGCTGTGTGTGACTGTGAACACTACCTGTTTCTGCGTGGAAAGGTGCTTACAAAGGGCGATTCAGGTGTGACCGAAGTATTGCAGTGCGTTTTTCCTGCAGAGAACTATTAAGATGGCGAGTCTCCTCCTTGTATCTACACAGAGCTACCAGAAGGTCTCTTTACTCATGCTGCAGAAATCGGTTCATAAAAATCCTGCCCAGTCTTGGGAACCTCTAACGGGTGAGAGAGCAGTAGGAATCTGAGACCAGTATCATCCCATTAGCAATATTTAATCTTTTCAGTAGGAATGATTAGAGCCTGGAATCAGCTACAAAGACATATTATGGGTAGGAGAATCAGATGGCTGGTAATGTGAGGGGAAAAGGATGAAAGAGGAGAGATAGTGTGAAAGAAAGACATATTGAAACTAGAATAACTTTGCATTCAGTGTGGCTCTATCTGCCTCACACTTGGCAGCTATTTATATATTTCACTGTATTTCCTGAATTTATTAATGATTGAGAAAGAAACCAAGGAAATATAGTATATGGTATTGTACAGCCTCCATAGCCAAGTCAATCTCACCATTGTACATCTAAAATAAAGGCAACAAGCCCTGAGCAGTGGCCAAATCAAAGACTGAACACCTGGCTCTCATTTATTATGAGTTTACAACTGAAAACAAAGTCTTGACTTTTACAGCTGAAAATTTTGTGACTCGTCCCAGCAGCTCATAACAACACTTTCCCATCCTGACCAACCCAAAAGCAACAGAGCTAAGAAGAATAAAAGCAACCCAAAAAGATCAATATAATGAACCTCTTGCTCTTAGGTGTCTCCCCCTCCTGGCTTCTGAACTCAGTGCCAATGTTTTAAACAAAAATAAACATAAAATAGAAAATATGACAGCAACAAAACTGTTGAGCTGCTTCCATCCACCCACACACATGTAGTGATAAAACCAAAATATGACAGAAATATTTACTCTTGGCAGGGCAATGTAGCTTTCTCATCCTGAGGTATCACAGTCCCACAAAGCATTTTTCCTGTTAGTAATACTCTCTCCCTGCCCCTCTGAAATTCTTAAATAAATCATTTTACTGAGACTCAGCCGCTTTTCTCTTTGGTCGGCACCTGATTTTCCTCAGGTGGATACAGAAAGCTTTCCTGGGGAAAGTGAGGAGGTTCAGGGTGGATCAGAGCCTGGATTTCTAGCTCTGCAGGAAAGCCTGAAACTCTAAAACAGAGTCAAACTTCAGCACTGAAAAAAATCCCAGGGAATGAGAATTTTGAGATCTTATCTGAGAATCTAAGGTGGGGGGGAAACCAAGAAAAAAAAATATTCCCAGAGAAAAGCAAACAAACAAAATGCCCAGACCAAACCCAACGTTATTGATGTGGTATTTCAGCATAAACCGATGAGGCATCCCAGCTTGCCCAGAGACCTGATAACCTGCTGCCAGGCTCTCTGCCATACAACTGGGTGCTTGGCAGTACCAGCAGCCAGGGCCCCTGCAAGCCTCTCGCATCTGCAGCGGGGAGCCTGGAAGCGCTGGGAGCCCTGACGCGAGCTGGGTCTCCCAGGGCTGCCAGGCAAGCTGTTGGGGAGGTGGGTGAGCTGGCAGCAATCCTGCCGGGTTTCTGTCAGAAAATACGAGAAAATCTGCATGTTTCCAAAGAACATTTAAATTTCGTCAAAACAGCATTTTCCAGCACAATAATTTTTCCACCATGAAATTTCTGTCTCTCCATTTGTTAGTGTCATTATGCTTGTTTTTTGGGGATTTTTTTCTCCCTGTAGCTGACCAGCCTTGCCTTTTATTTGCTGTCTTCAGCCTCTCACCGTTTTGAGGTACAGCCTGCACAGAGGACAGTGAGGAAGCACCCATTCTGTGTGCCATGCTGAAGAGGGACCCTTCTTCCTCCTCCGCCTCCTCCTCCTCCTTGCCTTGCAAGTCACCCTCCTCAAGCATCATATTTAAACCCTAAATTATCACTTGTATACCAGCATCCAACAAAAGGTCAACAAAGTAAAAAAGTGAGTTAATGTGTCCAGCTATTCCTAAATCAATTTTATAATGAATCTTGCTCAACACATACTTTACTGCTTTAGCAGTGGTATTCTCTGCCGTGGGGTTGACCAGAGCCATGCTAATCATTCTCAGTTTTAGCAAAAGATACATAATAAAAAAAATCAAAAACCACAGAAAAAACTATTAATGTGGGATTTGTCAAGAAGAAAAAAAATATAGTTGCATCGTAGTTGCAATTGTAATAACATAAAGCAATACATTTCTTGAAATAAAAAAGTGCATTCGTATAAAGAAGTGATAGTTCCCCATTACTCTCATATTGACTTACATAAAGACATCATTCATCTGTGGCATTCCCTGCTACAGGATATTATTGTGGCAAATATTGATTTCTAAAGGATTATTTCTATGAAGAGCATCATTAGAATAAAATTACAAGGGATACCAATATTCATGTTTATGACAAACTGACTACCTGCTGAAGAAGAGAATATGTTTCAAATATTAATAGAAAAAAAGAAAAAGAGAGCTTGGGAAATAAGAAATTCTGATTTCTGTAATTCTGGTTCTGACACTGACTCCTTCCACAGCCTTGGGCAAGGCACTCGAATTCTCTCTGTCACGGAAACAATGATTAACTACCTCTTTTGGCTCTTTGAATGATTGATTTTGTTAATGTTTTTAAAGTGCTTTGATAATGAAATCCAAAACCATAAAAATCCACTGTGTTATACAATATTAGCGGCTTTATTTCCTTCCAAAGCATCAGATGCTGACTTGACCATCATTATGACACAGAAATTACACGTTTTTTAGAAAAGTCCCAGAATACTAATCTATAAGGCACTTTTCAGGTTTCCTGTTTCCTCAGCATTTGCAAACTGATAACTTCCACTGTAAGAAATACGATAGATTTTTAGCTCTCAAAATTATTGCTGTGGCAGAATCCGATACAGATGTAGTTACACGACTAGGATTATGTTGTTTGGAAGTACATACAAACTTTACAGCAAAGGCAAGTTTCTGCCCGGTAAAGCTTTTGGTATCATCTCCAAATAGTATCATCTTGCAAACTTTATTTTCTGTCTCCATTTGCTATTTAACAATAGAATCCCCTCCAAAACTCCCTCCCTCTGAAGGTGTCTGAGCAATAAGTACAAGAAGAAACCAAAAGCACAGGTACTTAGGTACAAAGTGGGCCAGAAGCTGCTTTTATTCAGTGCTCCCGCACTGATCTGTTCACAGTTTTTCCTCAGTATTTTATTACTTTTCTGGACTGTTTCATCATGGCACAAATGTTGAGTTTATCTCTCATGCGAGATTATCTTGTTATAGACGATCTGGTTATTGAATGTCCTCGACGAAGAACAATCTTGTTAATAACTTGCCTGCTCAAAGACGTGTCACTTCAAATCCATCTTGTATCTGGATCTCAGCTACATATAAATGCCCTCATCTGCAGCTTCCCTTCCTTAGACTGATGATGGTTGTTCTGCTTTGGAGTCAAATGTCTCACAAAAGACTTACTCAGCTGGTGGAATTTATTTCACATAAAAACAGTTATACAGAAGTTTTATCTAAATGACCATCATCTTTCTTTCTATAAACCTTATAGTTGCCATTTTTGCAGTTTTCCTTGAACACTGTAATCTATTAAATTTTGACTGAAGTGAAAACATAGGTCAAAAACATTTCCTACAGATCCACATATGCAGGGAAAACGACATGAATATATCTCCTCTGAGGCATCATCTGACTTGGGGAGGCTTGTGCACATAGTTCAAGGTCTGTGAAAACTCCGGGTGAACACTATTCTCTCTGTATTCCCAGACATAGAAGGGAAGAACAGCACAGACTTTGCCCCTACAGCCCAGTACACCTGAAGGCAGCAGTGGATTTTGGAGAGTTGTCAAAGCCTGCACACTTACTCACGTGCAATACTGCTATGATTCTGGTGTTGTTTCCCAGCAGTTTTAGTGGGACTAAAACCACATATCCACAGTATGACCATAAACACCTAAATTGGGCACTGGCCCAAGGAGTCTTTGCCAAGAACTTTTCTTTTGCCACTTCCTTTTGTAACTTCTCTTACAAAGATGTAATGGATGACCATGTTATTTATCAGATGTTAGATAAGATACAGGTTATATTCTGACATAATAAAAAAAGACACACATATTTCCATATAATGTGGTCGGGAGATGTTTTCAACAAACCCTCTAAACTGTACTATTTGTAAATGATGTGGTTATGAATCCTACATTTGGAATCAAGGATTTATAAAGTTTTGGGAAGCTCTTATGTTTAACTTCAGTGATTTTTGTGAACGGTTCACCTCCTGTCTTACATGGTGCATCATGAACAGGGAGAAGAGGCAGGAGATGTGATCTAAAGACAAGACATTTTTGCATTTGAGAATGTGACTTACAGTCATTGGCACAACATCAAGAGGAGGTCCTGGCACACAGCAGAGGTAACAAATACATCCTCTGAAGAAAAAGAGTATCAGATGCTGCACAATGCACGAACCTCTGCAGAGAGACAGATGGAGAGTAAATGCAATAGCCAAGTAAAGGAAATAACAAGAAAAAGTTATAATAAAGAGTTGCAAGCAAGTAACACTGCTGAATGGTTTGCTGAGACCAAGCTCAGCTCACTAGGAACATAGTCAAAATGGTACAGGAAACCCCATTTAAGAAGAGGATAAATGCCTGTTGCAAAAGAGATTATTCTGGATAAAAGGGAGGGAGGGTGTCAACAAATAAGTTATAGGCTTTTCAGTGGTCAATGTAAATAAAATAAGACATAAATAAATACAAAATAAAACATTCTTTTCCTTCTTAACTATACCTATGACCTGGAATGGAGGGATGCTAAAATGCTTTAGATGTTACATTAATTTCATATATGCCTGTAAAATCTCATAAACATACAACTTAAGTGAATAGGTATAAATATATCCTAGATATAAATACTTCCTCTTCTAGTGAGATTACTACTATGTTGTATTCTAGCCTGAATTCTGAAAGAGATGTACTCTTACAAAGCAATGTTTAAATTGCTGTTATCTATGAATAGCTGGACTGTGGTAAATAAACCTTTTTCTTAGTCACTATCTATTGCACTTTGGATGCGATTCACAAATTCGGTACTTTATCCTTCAAAATGCTTTTCAGTAATGGTTAACTAAATCGTGCTACTCAGCTATTTGATACTGCTGTCATGATGTCATCGGTGATGATGTTATCAGTAGATCATACCACAGCCACTGAATAAATGATTGACTGGTACGAAACCAGACACTGATGTTCAGTGTGTTACTGATACAGGCCTTCACGTACATGGTCCTTTTGTTAAACATTTTTCATGTTTTCGTGAAATACAAGTATAAAAGATAACCATTCCCACTCTAGCTACTGTGGTACTATCTAATACTATAATTAGAATAAAGGAGTGAGACATGAGCATTTTAGAATAGAGTTCTATAAGCAATTTGAAACAACATTAACTGAGACACCTTCAAAAGAAACAGCTTTGCCTTTGACCCTGTTTCTGGCTGATCTATCACCCTTTCATAAATCAGTCTCTTTGGCTGGTACATATGCTTTTGTGACCACTTCCTGAACTAGGTCAATGAATTATTCTGTGTAAAAACAAAACAAAAAATTAATAACAACGCCCCATATGAGATGATGTAATAAGCTATTGTTAGATAATAATAATAAAAATTAAAACCAACCACTACCAGGCTAATTCATGTAATTCCTCAATCCAGTTCACTATAAGACTGCAAAATATCTGTGAAAGAACCCACGTGGTATGAAGGTGGATATGAGGAGCAATGGGAGGACAGGGCTGTTTTTTTTGGCTGCTGTGACAACTTACACCGGCACAAAAGGTTCATCTAACTGTTGCCTCACTCAGCATCCCATAAATGCATAACTGGTTCCTCAGAAGTAAATTCTGACCACAGAGCTCAGTAATGCATTTCAGAAGAAATAGAAGTCTCACCTCTATGTGTATGTCTGGATAATAGGAGTTTGATCTCAACACTCAGTAATTATCAAGTCACTGGGTTTTTTCTTATTCTAAGAATTGTAAATAAGGGATTTATTGACAGATTCCATTTCTCATTTGATGAGAAAATACAGCAGAAAAATACATGCAGGTGTTCATGGATACATGAGTGTTGAGATGAAACAGGGAAATCGTTCATGAGTACTTAGCATAGTTTAGCCAAATAATTTAACAAAAAAATGTAATTTAATAGTGTCACTACAATGCACTAGAATGTCAAGTTCTGTTCTTTATGAGAGCCTTTTATTCTTTTAAAGCTTTTAAGTGAGTAAACAGACTACTGTATTTGACTGAATATTGCTGATAACTGTTAAAGAAAATTTTTATGATATGATCTTTGCTTCTGATTAGACCAATTCTTTTTTGACAAAATCCTCCTCTTCATGTTCTGGTACTTCAATTTCTAATTTTGATCTGACTAGGAACAATAGATAGAAAACCTATGTATGTCTGGAAATATAAAAAAAGTAGGCAAAATAATGTAATCCAGCATTTCCAATTAGTTGCTTTTTTTAAAATTTTGGGCAGATATGAAGGTAATCTGAACTCTTTCCAGGTCAGTGTGCACACTAACTGCTATTATAAAAAGTGATTTTGTAAATGACATGTTACTTAAAACACCCTGTGACCTCAGTAGCCTTATGATTATAAAATACTTTTCAGCACTTTTTATTGCAGAAGCAAGAGAGAGCGTGTTAAAACTGTCTCTTGTGCCATAATCAATGGACTGATTAACCAAATCTGGAACCTTTAATATGACTACATGGCCACTAGCTATGTAACATGACTTTCATATTCCATTGGGAAGGCTGACAGCTAGAAAAACATTTGTTTTATTTACAAAGTACCTACTTGAGAAAGAAGTCACTGAGACACAACAAACATGAAATGTCAGGATATCTTTACAGTCACTTTTCTGAATATATTTCGTGTTCTACAAAAGAATTGTTTTTGCCATATTACATCCACATCATATTAATCAGCTGAACCTTTTCTATTATGCCTTCCCTTCTGTATTTCAAACACCTTAGCAATACAGAACAGATTTATGAATCTTGAAAGTAGTAAAGTAAAAAGGGGGAAAAAACCCAAACAACCTGTGTTTACAGTGCCTAAAATGGAAAGGCCTGAGTGTACGCGTACACAAACAAAATTAGAAGTTGCTGTTCTGAGAAAGAAATGCTTGAAAAACACCATGGTTTAAGGCTTTACAGAACATATCATTGTACTCAGTGTAGGAGGTGAAGACAAGAGGCAATTTATTCTGCAGCTGGTTTAGAAATAAACACAGCAACGGAAGATAAGGAGTGAAAGAGGGATAAATCCTCCTGTAGCAAACTTGATGGACAGACAGGCTGCCATTAACAATGCTGTTGCCTTTGTAAGTACAGAGTGATGTGGAGATACCCTGGCATTTATACTGTAGACATGGTCCTTAAAGATTTTACACCTCCAATTCCTTAGAATTATCAGCTATCTCCAGCCTGTCACTCATCCTGGCAATCTTAGATTTCTAGCTTGCAGGCCAGGCAGATTATTGACAAAGCAATCCAGGGTGATATAATACACCCTGACAAACAACAGTGAGGGGGATTGTGTTTACCACTTTCACTGCACCAATTCGGCTAAATTAATTCTTAACGCCGAAAGTAAACTTTCTCTTGATAAGCATTCACTCCCCTCGCGCTATTGTTTTGCGGCGCTACCCTGGCTCCGAGTAGAGCAGCAATGCATTTTGATGCATCTAATTTAACCTGTTTGCCCCTAATAGAAATGAGAAGAAGGTTTCTCATACAACACCAACCTAGACAACAGCTATAAATACAAAAATGCTGTCATACGACAAAGTTAAAGCTCTAGCTTAAACAGAAAAAAAGGCAGGAACATTTCAGATTTAGTGTTGCCTCTCTGTCCTCACCTTACCTGCCTCTACTGGGACCATAGCACACACAGTATGAACTTCGAGATCACATACTGTTGAGAGACATAAGCGCTGGTGAAAACATACAAAATAAAATTGGCTCTGAGATGACTTTTTTTTTTTTTTTTTTTATCCCACCATGCTTTTGCCTAAAGGCATTTTTTAGCTTTCAGGTTATACAGTCTGTGGATAGAAAGAAAAGGTTTTAAAGAGCTGACAGACCCTTAGCAATAAGGATGGATCTATACATTGCTAAACTTCTGAACTGATTACTTAGACTAGTTTCATAAAAAGGATTATTTTATGCATTCAGAATGAAAAAAATCACTGATTTAGCACCCAGTGCTTCAGCTGCAACTCATGTGAAGAGTGATGTCATAAATGTGGGAGAAAACATCACATTTGCTTACTTACAATTATTGATGAATCTTTTCTGTGTCAATTTTATCAGACACAGCAATGCTAATCCAGAAATAACTTATGTGCCAGGAGTTCAGTCATTTGCATGAGATGAAGTTAATTGTAAAACAGAAGTAAAAATCCAAATCCCAACAGTCTTCAAAGGAGGAAAGTGTTAGACAGTAGATTGCTATTCATTCTGAAAACTGAAAAAACTCCCTAATCTTATATAGAGGTAAAAGTCCCTTGACCTTGGAAATGTTCTGACCAAATTTTGATTCAGGTTCACCTTTACCTCGAAATTTTCAATTCAGGACAACCAGCCTAATCACACACCTTCTCAGAGGTTTTAATCTCGTTAAGTGGGAATCGTGCCAAAAAAAAGGGAATTTCTGACAAAATATACACTTGATTTGTGTGCTATGGAAAATGCTTTAATACATCTGTATCACTTAAAACTACTTAGGAAGATATACGTGTGAAACACTATAGCAGCTGTGCACATGCGACCTAAACAGTTTCTGCTTCAGTCTCTTCAGCTGTTCATTAACTGAACCTTGATGACAAAGCATGAGATTTCTGAATTTTTCTTTTAACATAGCTCCGTTAGATCATGTAGGTCCTTTTACACTTACTAAAAACTTCAGCATGAAGTTCCTCTTCTGAAGAACTAACAAGTCTTTCTAGTAAAATAGCAGCAAAATTGCTCAAAATTATATTTAAATAAGAAGCATGGAGGAAAAGCAAGAATTTTTTTTTTTTTTTCAGTTTTCTGATAATTAAGACTTTCCTGCCTAATATGAGCAGGAAAGGAAATGTTACATTATCTGCAGAACAACTCCCCGGTTATAGTTTCCTCTAGAAATTCTGATCCCACATCATGATCAAAGACCAAGACACTATCTCTTCCCACATGTGGTATGGTTGTGGTTTGGTTTATGAATTTTTCCCCCTCAATGTTCAGGGAACAATTGGTTATTTAATTAAACCTATTTTTCTCCTTTTCAAATACTTAAATACTTGGATCGTTTTCAGCCCAAAGTGACCTTCCCTATTTCCTGTATCTGAAATCTAACAATTCATTGGTCCTGTTGATATCCTGTTGAGTGTCTTCCAGTGAGGGCACCTATAGATCTTTATTTGACAGTCTCATTTCTCAGGATTGAACTTTTCCTCTCCATCTCCTTCTGAAATGTCTTTCCACATTTTCTTTGGTTTTAAATATTAATTTATTGGCTTGCTGTAGCTTGGCACTGGATATTATTATCACTAATAGTCTTTGCTAATAACCTTTTAATATGACTACAATTTAAAAATTTTAAAAATGCGCTAAGCACTGGAAAGCCAAAGCCACTGTAAGTCATTGAGACTCAGACTCCTAAGACAATTGGACATGGCTTTGCATTCAAGTGTAACTATTTTATTAGAGATAATGAGGTTTTAAACTGAGCTAGCTACACCAGTACAAACCTTAGCTAGGAGCAGGATAAGAGATCGGAAGATATCATATTACTTACATCTTCTGACGTATAAGAACAAGCTATTCCACTCCCGGCCTATATATTTTGGGAAAAATGGGGTGGAGTTACATAAAGACCTTACCTTTGGAGTCTCACAAATCACCCAGGTGGTTTTGAAAACTCTCTCCAGTATTATTAGCCACACTTGGTAACATGAATTAAATAGTCAGAAAAAATAAAATCCATGAAGAAGTTACAGTGTGCCATGATTGCTGGAGAATTACCATTTGATGGCTCCTTTCTAATCTGACTTAAACGTTTATCGTAGCAGTCCAGCACATTCGAGGCAAGCAAAATTACACAGCTTTAAAATGTAATTTTAATATATAGGGATAGATGAAGACATGCACAGTTTGGAAATGGATCGTTTCAACATTTTGTTTATGTTCTGTGAAGTGAAGGTAAGGGAGCATTAATGTGGTATCACAGCAGCGGGAGCAGAAAGTATTATTCTGTGCCACACTAAAACATGAATTTTTAAAAAATACTTAATGACATCACCATTATGCAAAGCTGGAACAGGTTTAAGTCTTTAAAAATTCTGCCACCTCAAGAACGGCATCTACAACAGGTTTTGACCTCTGAAGAGGCTGCAGGTACAGAGGGCAAATATTCTGAGACGATGAAAAATCCTGCAAATTACAACAAAGGAAATATAACCTTGACTATACTGTGGATGCTGACAGAAAGCAAAACTGCCTGAATTATAACAATGATAATTTGTTAATTTTAATTATTTATAAGGAGATGACGGCCGAGTTCCCAAAAATCTTTCTATTAAGAATTCTCAGTATAAATCTCTCTGATATACTGTAATGCTACTTCATCTCTGCTGCCAACTGCGCTGGAACGCATAAAGCCCCTCATTAGTTCACGCCTCCGCTTACAAGGATTGCTTTAACAAAGGGATCTAGTGTGTGCTAATGACTCTTAGAATTAAGATATGACTGTGGCAAAACAATAAATACCTCCGTCTTATTAAAATGATTTGGTAACAGCAGTGCAGAGCTGCTTTGTATTCGCTTTTCTCCGCACGCATTTTAGTTCAGGCAGAAAACCGGGGATGCACTCCAGAGAAACACATAATGAGGTCAGATGGAAAATCTTGTCTTGTTTCAGATATGAATTCAATCCATCCTTTCTTGCATGTGAGACAATACACACAGAAGAAAACGCTGCTGACATGTTTTAACTTCACTGACACTGAAAATGTTTTCTCTTCAGCTGGTGCTTTTAATCTTAATCTGAAATATTATATATAGGATTACTAAAGATGGCCATAAAATCAGTTTTTATTTACCCGTTTAACCTCTGCTTTTCATCTGATGATCACTTAGCACCACTGCTCAAAATTCTTTTGATAATTTTGTCAGTTAATTCACATCTAGCAAAGTGCAGAAAAAAAATGTGCTAGATGGAAGGTTGTCACCTTTTCTATTACTGCGCTAAACTCCTGGGGGGTCTGCCGATTTTACAGGGAAAAGGGCGGGGGAAGGGTTCAAAAACTCTGGAAAAGAATACTGGTCTTATAGTTAAAAACCGGGAGAACTGGAGTTCACCTGTCACAAGCAGGTACTTTGGTTCAAAACTATTCCCTAGAGCCATGCTTTGCTGTTGAGCATAAGTCAGAACAATGTGTCAAGACTTGGAGCACAGCTCTTCAATGTCTAACACAACTATTAGAGAAAGAGCTAAAAAAAATTTCAGTTGTCAGCATAATTTGAGTTTAAAATGATTTTAAAGGAATGTTTAATTCCTAATTAGCCTATTCAGTGCATTATAATGTACATTTATATCCAGCAGTGAAGGAACCCAGGGTAACCTTTTTATGTAGCGTACCTTGTATGCTATGTAACTGCCCACGGAAAACAACAAGGATAGCTAAATTAGCTATGGCCTTTAACATGCACAGGTCACATTCTCTTAGAGAAAGTGCTGTATAAGAAAAAAAAATTTAAAAAATTGAGCTGCACTTCACCAAAAGGGACCATTCTTCTAACTCTAGCCCTGCTGAAATGTGTTTTACCTCTGCCTGTAAGGTGATAGATCAAGGCTTACTGTTAAGTTTATGCACCTCATTTTTGGCTCTTTTTTGGCCCCTGTTTTAGTAACGTCTTGGTGAGTCATTGTGTTGAATGCGTGCTTTGTTTTGCATATGGCTGCTTATGGTACAAGGCATTATGCTACATGCCAATGTCATACAGAAGATTTTGCAGAAAGGAGGGGGTTGTGGTCCACCCCGGCACCTGAACCACAGTGCCTTTCTCCTCACTCCTTGGGGACAACACTGTCCACATTTCTTAAGAAAAAAACGCCACAATGTTAAATAGTAAAAAAGAGAAGATGAGTACTGTAAGGTACAACATGAATGTCAATTACCACTTCAGCCTTAATATTTGTGAATGGTTTATATATCCCTGCTACAGGAAGCTATAACAGTAAAGGGAAATATACCTTGAGTCCTATCATCTCAGAACTGGGAAACGCTATTCAGGTCAAGGGCTGAATGTCGCTGCCCACGATTTTCACAGCAGTGTTACCCTGACTCTGCGGATCTACCAATTATAGGCATTTTCAGGACCTCTCTGAACTTTTCCGACTAGACTCTTTGCAAGGAGACTTAACTGTGAGCCAGAGCCTGAACCGGTCTAAATTGAGACAGTGGCACTGAACTTAAGTAAAGGTGAGTACAAATGAAATGCTTTAGAAGTGCTGGTTCTGACATTTCCAGATACCGCCAAATTTTACAGGGCATTAACATTCACATCCTAGTTTTCACCTTCTTTATTTCTAACTGGGTATGAAAAAATATGATATAAGCAAGAACTGGCTCTGCAAGAATCAGTACTGCTCTAGGACTTTTCATAGCACAATTAATCTTTAAGTTAAATTATAAAAAATTAAAAATTGCAGATCTCATATAAAAGATACTACTATCATAGAAAATACCACACTGACAACGTTTGTACAGAAAACAAAAATGAACCACACTAATTTTCAGACCTTATAGTATTTATCTTGTGAGAGAGAATAATTCTTGGAAGAAAAGAGGTTTGCCTGTCACCCTATCAAAAGCAAAATGTGAATTA